>NW_022589712.1:7470139-7470526 GCF_004348235.1 Phoca vitulina
TCCCTGTGTCCCAGGATGCCCTGTGGGTCCCTGTGTCCCAGGATGCCTGCGGCTGCCTGTGTCCCAGGATGCCCTGCGGCTGCCTGTGTCCCAGGATGCCCTGCGGCTGCCTGTGTCCCAGGATGCCCTGTGGGTCCCTGTGTCCCAGGAGGCCCTGTGGGTCCCTGTGTCCCAGGAGGCCCTGTGGGTCCCTGTGTCCCAGGAGGCCTTGTGGGTCCCTGTGTCCCAGGAGGCCTGCGGCTGCCTGTGTCCCACGAGGCCCTGCGGTTGCCTGTGTCCCAGGAGGCCCTGCGGTTGCCTGTGTCCCACAAGGCCCTGTGGGTCCCTGTGTCCCAGGATGCCTGCGGCTGCCTGTGTCCCAGGAGGCCCTGCGGCTGCCTGTGTCCC
>NW_022589712.1:7470536-7541946 GCF_004348235.1 Phoca vitulina
CGGCTGCCTGTGTCCCAGGAGGCCCTGCGGCTGCCTGTGTCCCAGGATGCCCTGTGGGTCCCTGTGTCCCAGGATGCCTGCGGCTGCCTGTGTCCCACGAGGCCCTGCGGCTGCCTGTGTCCCACAAGGCCCTGCGGTACTTGTGTCCCAGGAAGGCTGGCGGGTTCACTGTGTCCCAGGACTCCCTTTAGTGTTCCCTGTGTCCGAGGCTGTTGGTCCTTCAGAGTAAAGTGGCCCAGAGGCCTTGTGAGGCTTTGCTGTCCCCTCTATTCTTGGATGCCTTCCTGCTCTGGGTTCTTGAGATGCACCAGTTAAGACACTAAAGCTCCCTGCTGTGCTAGGGTTTCCATTCCCTAATCTCTAATTGGTAATGTGTCCTTTTACAAATTTGAACTATTTTCCTTTCTGCTTTTTTTTTCTTCTGCAGAAACCACCCTGTAGGTAGATAAGTACAATATCAGAGCTAGCAGGACCCTACTGAGAGTACTTCTTGGATCTTTGAATGGGAACAGTAAGGCCCAGGCAGCGGCTTCTGCATCCACCTTGGTTTCCCTCATTCCCATCTGGGATTATGTTGGCATGAATGTAGTGCCAAGGTACAGATTCCTGATTTCCTATGGATTCTTAACTAGTGATTGGTAAAGGCTGGTCTGTAATACATAGTAAGATTTGCTGCCTCTGAGAGAGAAAACAGCACTAGGTGGAGAGCCAGGGAAGAAAGAGTGCTCAGAGCTTTGTCCCTGCCCTCGTGAGTGATGGGGCCAGTCACCTGACTCTCTCGATGGCCAGTGTTTCATCTATACAATGAGTAGTTGCAGTGTTGATCCCTATAGTTCATTTCTTCTCTGTTTATTGATATTTAAGGGATGGAATTGTAGTATGAACTTAGGGAATAGGGAAGATCTTTCACTAAATGCCTTGGATACAACTGGTTAAATATTTGGAAATAAATCCATTTAGATCTTCACAGATTATCATAGACAAAAATAACGTCAGATCAAATAAGAATAAACATTAGTTATGGAAAAACAGTGACATATGTTTTCTGCAGGATGAAAAGGAAGGGTAGAAGGACGAATTCTCTAAGCTCAAACTTTATGAAAGAAGTCATAGTTCTTCATAATAATTTAAAGCTCCAATGAGCTAAAAATAAGAGCAAACAAACTGGAAAAAATGGTCCTTCTAAATGGAATAGGAAAGATGTCATTCTATTTAATATATGAAGAGCTCATGAAAATCGATACGCAAGAGATAAATGGGCAATAGATAAAAAGGCAAGTCAGGAAGAAAAAGCAATAGTTTAATGAATGTTAAAAAATATCCAACTTTACTTGTCACCCTGAAAAATGCAAATTAAAACAATGAGACACACTTTTAGTGTATGAGGAGTGAGTCTGGTTTTTGTTGTTCTTAAATGAGAATTCTTATTGTTGACAGACACGTGAGGAAATGGGTATTTTTGTATTCTGCTGGAAAGAACGTAAATAACTACAAACCTTTTGGAAACGGATTTGGTGATATTTGCCAGATACTTTAAACCATTTGCTCCTTGAACCCAGAAATCCTATTTATTCTAAGGAAATAACTAAAAAATCAGAAGAAAAGTTACTCCCCAAATTATTAATCATTGCTTTATTTATTATTAAAAAGGCAAAAAGAAGTCTAAACATACAATGAGGCATTAAGATAATTATGATATGCCCAGTGTAAGTACTAGAAGAGTTATCTTGTGTTATATGGACATTGAAAATGATCTCACTAAAGCTTAAGAAAAGGACATATGAAATTGATTTAACCTAAGAGCTCAACTATATTTAAAAAAACAAAAAGGCCTCTGCAATGGTTGTACCTAGCAAAGAAAAAAAGAAAAAAAAGTCTGCATTCACCAAAGACTGAAAGAGAATAAACCAAAACGTCAGTGACGGTTATAGGTGCTAAAATTTCTACATTTTAGAACTTTACAGATTTTATATAATGAATGTGAATTACTGTTATAATGGGGGGAAATTATCTTTAAAAATATTCCATGACTATGGCTAAGTGACTTACATAGTGAGCATAATTTCCTTTACTTTTATCAGATTTGTATTTTATTTTTGTATTTTTATTTTTTAGATTTGTATTTTAATAGAAGAGTCTTTGTTTAAAAACAAAACAAAACCAAAACAAGCAAACAAACAAAAAAACCAGTCCACTCTAGTCCCCAACCAATATCTGAGCTCCCCTGATGGGGTTTAAGTAGGTAATTTGCTTTCATTTTAGTTGTTTTCATGTCAGTTTGATATATATTGCCTCATGCAATTTCAGCATTTATAGAAGAGGATTCCATGCTTGTTACACAACGTGATGGCTTAGGGAACAATCATGGGGGGTTATCTGTATGGCTTTTGCTAGGAGACTAAATTGTTGGGTCATCTGCCCGGTGCTTATTGTAATGGGAAAGAAACCTAGGACATTGTCAGTTCATGCTATTGCTTTTGCATTTTGCTTTTGACAATTCAGAGTTATTGGTATGAAGATCAAATTATATTAGGTCATCTAGAGATTCAGATTGGATCAATATTTATTGAGCTTCTATTTATTCTGTAAGAAATGGATGGGGTGCGGGTTCATCCTGGGCCTGGAAATATTACTCAGTAAGTGCTGTAGTTTGTTGAGCATAGTGCTGACCCACATAAGACACAGAAAGGAGCCCTGTAAGAATCCCCTGTGCTTACCTTCAGAGGGCTAATGCAATGGTATAAAGTTATAACAATAAATATGAATCAATGAATCTTTAACCGAATGGATGAATGAGTGGCTTCATTGACAACCTAATGAATGAATAAAGCTGTCAATGGATTAATGAATGTTTGCACAGATCCAAGAATACCTGTCCCGGATTCTACCTAACAGAAGTTGGAAAGAACATCACTGCCCTCACCAAGCATCCTCTGTTCCTGAGCTTTGTGACTAGAGGAGAAAAAGAAAAGGAGAGAGAGGAGGCTCTGCTTCATGGTTTATCACTGTTGTTATTAGTGAAACTTTTCGAGGAATAGCCAGTCCGTAATGACCCCGAAAGCATTGTTCCTGTCTGAGTACTTCAATATTCTGTGGTCATATTTCAGACCTCTCTAGAAACAAGGATACTGTAAGTCAACTTATTTTGGGCCCTCACAGCCAGCAATTCTGTCTTCAATAAATGATTCATGTCAGGAAAGCATTTGAGTGCATTTCTTTTCTAATAAGTCTCTCTTCGTGTCCATTATGCATGAATCAAGTCAGGGAAATTGCCTGGGTTCATCGACATCCCTTTATGAAAATCAAAGAAATGAAGGATTTAAAATCTAGCCTTATTGATCTCCCACCTTCCACATACTCCTTACCAGAAAAGGAAGAGTTGGCAACAACAGGGCCTCCAAGAACCCAAGGATCAAGGGCGCTTAAGGAATAGTGAGGACAGAGAGGGATCCATCAGAGAAAAGAGCCCACTCACTGGTGCCCGAGACACAAAAGAAAAAGGCCACTTGCTTATTTCACCCAAAATTAGTTCCCCCGAGTGGACCCTCACGGGACCCTCCCCCAACACACACAATGAGCCCCACTGATAACGACAGAGCCAGCAGAGTGCCTCCTGCAAGCTCCACTCCCTGCTCGAAACCCCAGGTTATTAATGCCATGGCCGTTTCTATGAATCAGAAGCACCATGGTTGACAGCATGTGGAGAAGCAGCCCCATTTCCCATTTTCTGAGCCATAAAGTTGGGCTTGAGAGAGCCCGTGCACACGCCTTACCTCACTGGACTCTCCCACCGCCCTTATCTGTGGTCAGTGAATTGGTCATATTCCACTGACAGAAGAGGAAGCTGACATTCCCGAAGGCCGAGTGGCCAAGCTGATGCAGACACGTGGATGGTCAAGAGTCCAACCCAGACCCAAGTCAACACTGGTGCTTTCCTCTCTATACTTCTGTCTTTGACCCCCGCTGGAGTCATGTGGGCTCTAATCCAGTTGATACAAACCAATGCAAGATAAGTTCCCAATCAACAGAGTACCCCCTAGTCTGTGTTTGCACCAGGTTAGCTGTTGTGTGGAAGAGATTCCCATGTGCATGTGGTTCTGTTACATAGCCTTCAAGCTTTGGCTACTATCACTTCACATCTTCTTGGCTTTATCACTTCATATCTAATGCTCTGAGCTTCCCCAGGACTGGCAGTTGGGCCATTTGTCTGAGGCTGGTGACCTTTGTTGGTCACAGGCCCTGTTCCCACGGCCATAGACAGTGTCGTCCTGTGCATAATGGCGAAGAGTCATCATTTTTGATGGAGTCGTTGACCCAGACAGACTAGGTGGGCAAGGCCAGAATAAGTGAAGAGATTTGTGCGATCTTATCGACGTTACTAGAAAATCAATTTCAGAGAATGTCTCGGCTATCTCTGGTGGCTCAGTACTCATATCCCCACGGTCTCCTGACCCGGCCACTCCCAGACCACGTGGGGTTGTTTGGCCAAACTGGAGCCTGCTTAAAGGTTAGAGCTTCTAAATACTGAAGAGATTAGGGTTGCACCCCCTCCCCCAAGGGGTATCGAGAATAAAATTATTAAATTATAAAATACGTTTAAGGAAATTTCCAACGAAGTTTTAAATTTTGCCATATTTTAAAGGCTTTCCATTATTATTTGTTTTTTATTGATTTTGAAATATTAAAGATCAGATTTTATGAAAAAAATTTAGGCACCATGATTTGCTGGTGACCTAAGTTGCACCAGTAAGTTGGCCCCAACCTCACCCTGCTCAGAAGTCAGCCCCCTGCAAATTGCTTCCCGGTGGATGCAGACACATCTTTTATCTGCTTATTCTTAACATATTCCATATCGCCAGAGTTGTGTCCTCAGCTCCTTATTGCGAGGCTCCCGGGAAATACTGGTATGTTCAGAGGGCACCAAGATGATCATGGTCTTAATCTTGTCAATACCGCTTTTTATTTCTCTGTGGCGTCGTAAAGGCAAAATCCGTATCGGATGTTCAACTTATTTCTTCCATGCAGTTTAGACAGCTAACTAACTGAAGAGAGCCTCCAGAATCAGTGATTTTGAACAATCTTACTTTAGGACAGGAATGGGGACAAAATCATTTAATTAAAACTTGTGAGTGGGCTTTGGGGGTCTTACAAATCACTTCACCTCAGGGTCATCCCAGATTGTGTGGATGTCAAAAAAAATGCCCAGACAGGGAATCTTATTAAAACAAACAGAAGAGGGGCACCTGGCTGGCTCAGTGGTAGAGCGTGCAACTCTTGATCTCGGGGTTTGTAAGTTCGAGCCCCGTGCTGGGTGTAGAGATTGCTTAAAACCAACAGAAGAAACTGATTGTGAGAACCACGGTGGAAAGGTTAGTAGGAAAAGATGGTAGATGGTTTGGGGTCGTGGGCAAAGCAGCTGAAGGAGGAGGAGACACGCCAGGCAGCCCGGGAGTGCCAGCCAGCGGGCTTGTACTAAGGAGCTCCTTCGTGCGGGCCTGAGCTGGGCGCTTGCTTTCTGTACATTCGTGCAGGTAAGCGTCACACCATTCCTGGAAGGAGGGGATTATTACCTCCATTACACAGTCACAGACACTGAGGCCGAGATGAGAAGCCCAAGGTCACGCAGTCAGTAAGTGGGGATTTGAACCCAGTGTCTGCCCGCGGAGCTGTCCTTGGGCTTGGCTGCTCGGCTTGTCACGGCCCGCGTGGGAAGGGAGGAGTGGGCACCGGAAGACCGCAGGCCTGACCACGTTGCCTTGGTGACGGTAGGACTAGAGTAGGAGGTGGTTTATATACTGAAGAAAGCTCTCCTTTTTTGTTTTTTCGGTGCCAGCCGGTGCTGCATCTGCCTCACGCCTGCTTCTGGAGGCCCAGAGCTGGTCCCGGGCCATTTCCCCACGTGGAGGGACCTGAGGGGGTAACTGCCCGCGTGGTCCTCGGCTTCCACGTATTTCCACACGTGTCCCCCGTCACAGGGGTGGCACCAAGTGACGGCCACCACCCCGCAATGGCAACCGTTGAAGAGCCAACAATTTCCATTCAGACATCCATCCTGCTTCCCTTCTCTCTCTGAAAAGTTTTCCTTATTAATTGGAATCTTCTTATTTCAAGCGGGAATGTCGGTGCTTCCCCGTTTGGAAGATTAGTTGTCCTCATTTCGTGTCAGTTTTTGGTTTCGTGATACTGGACTTTTGGGAAACTTCCAGAAATTGAACATCATTTAACACGACGCATTTTCCACGGAGTACCTAGCAAAAGAGTTCACACACTCTTGGCGGTTGGGAAGGCCCCCCCCCCAGGCAGGTGGCTCCCCGAGACCACGCACGCTGTGAGGCCAGAGCCCCCCGCACCCCGTGACCGTGGGAGAGCAGGATCGGGGTTTAGAAATGGCAGACATTGCTCTGGGAGGAAGGTGTGACTGGCGCTGTGTGGGACCGACTGGCAGGGCGGTCGCTCACAGCTCAGGATCACCCCAGTGTCAGAAATGGGACCGTGAATTGAAATACGACATGGTGCTCTGAAGGCCCAAGTTCATGTGAGGTCTAGGTGCCTCGGGCTTCCCGTGTCAACGGCAGCATGGTAGTGGGCAGAGCACGAGCCTGGCTTTCAGACATTTACTCACTCTTTCACCTTTGCATGCTCCCTAGTCTAACCCCGTTTCCTCATCCGTAAGGTGGGGGTAACAATACCTCCCATGGTGGGCTTTTGTGACAGGGAATGACATAATGTGTGTGAAACATTCGTGTGGGGATCCCGCTGCACCGGTTACTCCTCGGAAAATCTCCTGTTTAACTCTGGACGTTTTCGGCTTGGACTTGACACGGCTCCAAAAGGCCTTAGAGAGTATCTAACTTAATTTCCTTCCATCTCTGTTCTTTCCTCCAGAAAGAAAACGTTACCTAGGTTATCCATCGGTGTTTGCCTCTGAGTCTTAGTCTCCTTGGATTAGACAGAAAAGCTCTTCAGAGTGTCTTTTTCTCCTATAAGCTACTCAGAACCAACTATGAAATATAAACTTAGAAACCTCGATTTTCTATAGACGTAAGTTTTTATCATCCTAAAATTAGACTTCAGAGAGAAAGGCTTGGGGTTATTTATCAGAGGATGTAAGGACAGCGTTGAGTATGATTTATGACTTCTTCGGAGCTTGGTTTGTTTTAACAGACATCGTGTATGGTACAGGGATATTGGGCAGAGGACTGGTCCATCAAATTTTAACATAAGCTAATTTTAATAGGCTTCTGCCAAACCATTAGATGAGGATGATTTTTTAATTGAGGGCTATTTTAGTTAGAGATGGTCCCAGAGACAGTTAAATTCGGTTTAGAACACTTTCTCTCCTGTTTTGTTTTGGGCCTTGGGCCAGTCTAACTCTCAGGAATCCAAAAACTAAATTTATCCTTGTTTGTCAGGACTTAAGTGCTAAGTGGCTGCCTCAGGCTTCCACAAGTTAGTTGCTGCCCTCTTGGAGATCTCTGCTAAATCCATTCAACCTCACAGAGAAGGCAGAATCTGACTGTTCCAAGAGCAGAACACACCTCACTCATTTCCCCTGGGACTGCATCCATGTCCCTTTCCTCTGGGGCCACCACTGGCCCCAGGCATTCTCTGCCCTGCCGACTGAAAATATTGGTCCAGAGACAGATTCACCAGCTAGCCCCACCTTAGCTTAGTCCGTGCTGCTCTCTGCCAGTCCCTGTAGTTTTCCTTTTCTTTTCATCTGGTTAACCGCGCCCCTTTGAGAGCCCCCTCTGTCCATGCGAGCTGAGGAAGAGAGAAGGAGTTGGATCCCCTTAATCACTACTGAGGAGACCCCATTGAAATAACAGGAAACTCTGGTGTGTTAGGGCGTCAGTTTTCTGTATTAGAACCAGAGACTGTTCGATCTGCAAAGGATTTTAGAGCTTACTTACTCAATTTCTTCCTAAGGAAGAAGATGCTGAAACAGTAGTCAGGCCAAGCCCAGGCTCCAGGTTGCTGACTTGTCTAAGTGTGTGTGGGGGTGTGTGGGGGGTGTGTGTGTGGGGGGGTGTATATAAAGACAACTGCTGTTAGTGTTTTCCTAAGGCTTTCTTTGCTTCTAGTACTTTTTCTATACTTGATTTTAAAGTTGTGATTATTTTGATTTGGGGTCCTTTTTCTTGTAATATCATATTGAAAATATATTTCATTTTACTACAAACCTATTATAGTGATACTTACTCAATCGTGTGGGTTTCCCATAATTCACTTTATTGTTTCCTAATGTCGGAAATGTAAGCAGTTTCTAATTTTAGGTGCTTATAAATAATGCTTGCTGAATATCTTTGTGCAGAGAGAATTTTTCTAAAAGTTAATTTTGTCCTTAAGAGAGTTTTCTCAGAAGCTGCGTTACTAGATTGAGTGGTGTGAAGATGTTTAAGGTCGTTCTAAAAAGCCCAAGTGGTTGTTCTCACACTGAGGCTAGGAGTCCCACATGACCTCACCTCTTTCAGCATGGAGTATTATTATTTTAGTTTGGAATGTAAAAAATAGGTTTTGGTTTGTTTGCTTAGTATTACATTTCTTTTCTCTCTCCTCTGTTCTGTGACCTGTTCTGTGGTGTTTGGAGTTAAAAGAGCCTAAATAAGGGGTTGCTTTGATTTCAGTGATGATACTAAATTGGTCATGGGTATTATTTTAGCAATTCACTTGGACTGATCTCTTTGGTAGAAAGTTCTGCTTCTTCTAAAACCCTGACCTGGTTCAGTGCTGTAATGTAAATGTAACAAACAAGCCAGACCTTTATAGAAACAAGCTGGCGAAAGCGCTAATCCCCTTTCTCTCTTCCTGAGTGTAGCTGAAGTTCATGCTTATTTCATAGTTTCAGAATATTGACTAAGGCAGAATACGTAAGTCTTAACTAAGGTTCTCCTTTTTGTTGCCTAACTGAATGCTTTACATTGAAGCTGTCTGTGTCTATTTAGAAGAGGATGCAGTTTGAATTCTCTCGTGGGGACATTCCGAGCTTTCTTTATTTGCTTATGTTTCCACTGGTGGAGGCCGGGCAGCATGTGGTGCCATCTGCCCGACCATACAGACCTCGCGTCGGGAGCCCCTGGGAGCCGGGCTGGGCTGCTGTGTGCACGGCTGCTCGGCGGCTCCTCGATGTCCTCTCACTTCCAGGCGAGAAGTGCCGTGTGGGGAACACAGTGCAGCCGAGAGCATCCTGCTGGCTTGCAATTTCTCCTATTCTGAGGTCCACGTCTTCATCCCCACGCCTGGAAAGATTGTTCCAGAGTTAAGAAGGTAAAGAGTATGTGAGCTTTTGTGAACGCATCAGTTCCCACTTCTGAGTCACTCACGGAAAAGGAGAGGTTAGAATTAAAACAGTCGGGGGAGGAAATGTTTTAACACGCTTGAAGGTAAATTAAAGAAAATGTCAGGCTCTAGATATGGAGTGAGAAGAAAAACTAAGTCGATTTATATCTCACTGCTTTCCCAGAAATGCCAAAGTAATATATCTTAGCTGCTCCCCTTTGCCTCCTTATTTTCTTGCAACCATAGAAAAATTCTCCCATTATTTGGGCACTCCCCGTGTTCCAGGCAATCTGCTAAGGGTTTCAAATGCTTGATTATCCTTGATCCTCACAGTAACCTTGTGTTGAAGGTACTGCTCCGATTTCACAGACAAGGAAGTGACTTCCATAGCTGTCAAGTGGCTGAGCCTGGATTTCTAGCCAGAGCTGCCGACTCCAAAGGTCCCCTTAGCCTTTCCAGGTCTCTAATGGCTGTGCTGTATTGGCCCTCCTAAGCACCGGTGCTTGGATGCATGGTGGCCCCCACGTTGCAGAATTACCCTTGTCTGTGGCTCATGGGCTGGATTATCACCTTTGTGCTACCCTGCCAGGGGGTGCCAACACTCCCATCCTTTCTCCTCAAGTCTGCGAGCGGCGTACTTGTTCTCCATCAGCCACCTGCAGTTTCTCACCTCGTGCACCACCTGTGCTCCATCATCTGGCCACACCAAACCGAAAGGCAGGCCAGGAATGGGTCCATCCACCTCTCTGCCTGGGAAGGGGAAGGTCTCATTCTCATTAGCGAAAAGAATAATAAAGCAGAGGAGAAAAAAGAAACCACCATAATTCTTCTGTCAGAAATTAGCCACTATTAATAGATGGCCATGAATATAGAAATAGATGGAGATGTGAATGATATAAATATACACATTATTATTTTACAAACCTGAATCACGCTTCTTCGTTAGCAGTTTTCACTCAGTATATTCTAATATTCTTCAAAGGCCTTTACTCACTGGTTTAATGCCTCTGTTGTACAAGTGGTTCATGGTCATTCAACATCCCCTATGCATAACCCCTAGGTCTCTCCCATCCTTGTATGAATGACCTTTTTAGGTCCCAGTGATACATAGGGAGACTCCTTCCATTGAATAAGAAGCCTCCTCCAATCAAGCAGCTGGGAACCAATTTAACATAGACTCATGGGCAACAACGTGCCCTCAAGAACTGCCAGAGACTTTGTCAAATGATGAGTTAAATTCAAAATCTACTAAACATCAGTAGCTGGGAAGTAAAGGTAATTTGGAGTAACCTCTTCTCCTTGAACCTATTACGAGTCCTGGGGACAGGAGCTTCTCGTCTATATTTAAAACGCTGGTTCAGAAGTTTTCAGGTGATGTACATTAAGCTCATAGGTCAGACTCGACCTTCTGAAAAATTCAAATAATGTATACAGATTGGTTTCCTGGCATTTTTTCCTATTCTCTATGCTTTATCTTTAAAATGTCTTCATGTGTCAGCAATTCCTCCTATATGTCACCCTCACTCACTGGATTGTGATTGGCCTGAGCTTCAATATCTGGCAAGCCCCCCCGCCCCACTTTCTGTTCTCACCCACAGCCAGCTCGTGTGTGCTTCAAGCCCCGATCACGTCACTTCTTCCCTCTGTCCCCTCCTCAAACATGACCTGTGTTGGTCACTTGCAGCCAGGTTTCACTGTGTACACCTGTTGGAAGGGAGTGCCCGGTAGGGTTGGGCTTGAATTCTGCACCTCATGTGCCTGGAGCCAGCGCTCAGGACCCTAGGGTGAGTGTCGGGGAAGGACACTTCGGACTCTTCATTGTGCAAGAACCCGAAACAGATAATGGGCAATATCACTTTGGGGTTTTCAGGCACATGGGTTCTTCACTATTGCCCTTGATGATAAGAAATATCTCTGTTTAGAGAAATAGGACAGGGCAACAGCCTCATGGTTATTTGTTGATTTATAAACTCCATAAATTACTGCTCTCATCGTCTGAAAAATAAAATTCTTTGTCATTTCCTTGCTTCACATAAACAACTGAAGTGAATTTACTGGAAAGTTTCTCCCCCTAACATTCTAGGTAGTCACCAATCTGAGAGGGAAAGAGGCAAAATATTTTAAAATATTTTCACTCTACCTGCTTTAACCACTGGAAAAATCTTTATACCATCTTTCCGCAGTATGGCACTAAATTGGCTGATTGCCGCATTCCAGAAAAAGCTCTTCTGTATTCAATATGGGTAGGGTGGTCCCCCAGACTTCCATCTGGAATAAACTAAAGACACACAACACATATTCACCCACTAGACACCTCCTTAAATAATTTAGCCTCGTGTCTCTTTTACTAATCAGTCCTAAACTAAGTCAGTAAAATTGCTTAACAAACTCACGGCACTGCTACCCTTGTTCCTCAAGCGATTCCTTGACTAGTCTTGTATTTTGCTCTTGCCTATACATTTGAGAATCAGTTTAAGTTAAAAAAAAGAAAAACAATAGCCTCCTTGGAATCCTTTTTTTTCTTTTTTTTAAGATTTTAATTTATTTATTTGACAGAGAGAGACACAGCGAGAGAGGGAACACAAGCAGGGGGAGTGGGAGAGGGAGAAGCAGGCTTCCCGCGGAGCAGGGAGCCCGACTCAGGACTCAATCCCAGGACCCTGGAATCATGACTTGAGCCAAAGGCAAACGCTTAACTGACTGAGCCACCCAAGCAAACTGCCTCCATGGAATCTTGATCCCTCTTTATAGATAGAGAAGCTGAGAATCAGAAGAGTTATTTTACCTGAAGATACATGACCAATAGGAGGTACAGCAGAACTTCAAACCCAGACCATTGAACCCACACTCAGCCACCACGCCAATCTAGGAAGGGAATTTGAGGAAGTGTGGGCAGAACCATACCACCCAAAGCCCACCTGCCTGTGGTTCTCCTTAACCATCGCCAGTATTGCGTTAGACCCCCGCCCTGTGCAGTACAAGCGAGGGTTTTACTCGGGGGTATGGTGGTCTTTTGTCTTTTACAAGGGAAAAAATCTTACATTTTCTTTGTAACACCCTGCTACTAACTAGAAACTGAGGAAGGCATCATTTCATCCCCTGCATTTCCAATGTCAGTTGACTTCCTTTTCTTAGAGTTAAGTCTGCATAGCAAAGGACTTGCCAAACGATCCACAAATACTAGAGCCCAGAATCCTAGGGAAGAATCATCTTTCTCCTGGCCAGATTGTACGGAAGCTTTTAGTGGCTAATCTAGGGACAGTGAATAAAGCACATGAATATTCAACATCATCCTATAACTGCTGCCAAACTGTAAACCAATGTACATCACTCCTCTGTATGTGGCTCCTAAAAGTCAAGTGCATGGAGAGTGGGCTGCCAGCTTAATGCCTACTCATTAGAGAGAGCTAGACTGTGTTAGAACCGGGTGTGTCTTAAGGAGTTTGACAACCTGGAGATGTCTGTGGGAAATGCCGCCTGAGAAAGTTCAGAAATGTGGTGCATGGGTCTCTGCAGAGTCCTGGGTTTGTGCCAGAGAGCAGGGCTTCTGGGAGAGTGGGGTGTCTCAGCTGACTCCAGAGAAGGCAGGCCTGAGGGTACTTTTCATTTCCCCCCTATCAGAAATGTATGGAAACCATGCGGGAGTACTGTGTACCTTCCAGATTGTCTAAGCAAGTGTAAACGTTCTGGAGGAACGCACCTTATATCTGTCCTCCTGCCCAAGACTATCCTCAAAACCAATCTGGGTGGCCAGAAACAAGTCCCATTCCCCACTCTGAGCATAGCTTGTGATTCTGAACTTCACTGAAGGCGGCACTAGTTTTTGCCTTTGGGGTCATCTCTGGGCTGCTCTGCACAACCCAAGAGAACCCCCCCCCCCCCCCAGCTCACACCCCAGGAGCAAAGCAGCCCAAGCAGGTGTGCACAAGAAAGAACTTAGGGGTAACACCGAGACCTATGATTAGTTATGGGCTGTGACAACCGTAGACAAATTACCCAACTTATGAGTCATCTCAGTTTCTTATTCTGAAAAATGGGATTATAGTAATACTCATCTCATTAGATTCATGTGAGGCTTAAAATGGTATAGTAGATGTGAAACTATTATATATATTCTTTGGTGTTATTAATAAAGAGTGTAATGAAGTCTAGGGTCTCCCAGCTATTATCGTAAAGAGTTCATCCTAAAGTTTGAGCTCTTTCTGGGGAAGTTTGCAGTGAGATTTTGCTTCCAGGAGCACCAGGCTGCTGTGCATGATGACCTCAGCTTTATTTATTTTCCCATCAGTGTATTCGAACCTCCTGCCTTTACACTTTTCCTCCAAGGCTTTATTTGCCACACCGTAAAGTCATATCATTATGCCATTTTGGGGTTGGAGACTGACTACCAGACTGTGAGTTGGTTGCTATGCATGTTTTGAGTTTCTTTCTGATTTTAGAATGTGTGTGTGTGTGTGTGTGTGTGTGTGTGTGTGCGTGCGTGTGTCAGGGCTGTGATAGGGATGTTTCCCTTGCCTTCCTCATTGGTTATTTGTGTTTGCTGATATCTCAAAGTCCATCCCTTGTCCACCTTCATTAAAGTGTTCCACAAATATATCTATTTCAAATTAAGCTCCAATGACTGTTCCAATGGTTGGGGAGAAAATGACAATTTTCAAGGTAATCGTGTCCTCAGGAGAGGTGACAGTGCAGTGGAGGAAGGCAAAAAATGGGACAAGTCCCAGCAGAGGGTACTGCATGGCACGCTAGTACAGGTGCTTGGGGAGGGAGAGCCCACGCCAGGGAGCTCCCTGATCTCATGCAGGCCAGGCTTGCCAGAAGAAGAGACGTGGTCGGAGCAGGATCTGGAGGATGAGAAGTGGAGAGGGGAGGGGGGTGCTCGGGCAGAGATGGCAGCAGGAGGGAAGGCCCAGAAACACAGCCACTGCTGTGAGCCCCAGAGATGGAAGCTGGCTCCGTGGCTGAACAGGAGGGCCTGAGCCACCTCGGCCACCTCTGAGCCATAGAAGCTATGGAACCCTGGCCAAGAGGCTTGACCTCTCAGGATCTCGGTTCCCTCCTCTGTAATAGCAGTAACAACCTCGCAGGGAGTTAGGACAATTAAAGGAACTATTCATTTTAAAGGGTTGACACTGTGCCTGATGTAAGCAAGCACTATGTAAATCCTGAATACAAATAAATCAACTCATGTGCAAGGTGTTTGATCCTCAGAGCATCTTTTTAAGAGCTGTTTTTTTTTTTTTCTGACTCTTTAAAAGCACAGATGATTTTTTGTAACATGTATCATTGGTTTGTATTCTAGACCCTTTCCCGAGTGCCGGGCCTTTTTCCCCTCTGGAAGTATTCTCCTGCGAGTATTTGAATAAAAGCAACCACACGCCATGGACCTCATCGGGTTGCTGAAGTCTCAGTTCCTGTGCCATCTCGTCTTCTGTTATGTGTTTATCGCCTCGGGGCTAATAATAAACACCATTCAGCTCTTCACTCTCCTTCTCTGGCCAATTAACAAGCAGCTCTTCAGGAAGATCAACTGCAGACTTTCCTACTGCGTCTCCAGCCGTAAGAGTTTTTGCGTCTTCTCTATTTGCACCCTCACGGGTGCGGGGGTCAGCAGTAGGGCCTCGAGGGGCTCCCTGGGCTTGCACTTTTTGTTCTTTTCTTTTCGCTGGTTTCAGGTCTGAAGTGGCTGTTTTGTCCTCACCCTGAACAAAATTATTTTCTGAATGAGTAATGTCAGTAGCACGTAATTCAGTTCAACAGGCACGGAAAGGTATCCTGTAGAAAGTAAACGGGCGTTCTGTCTCTGTTTTTGTAGTTTTCCTCCTCAGAAGCAATCAGTGTGAATGATTTCTTAGTTACCCTCACGGAAATAGCATATACATATGTATGTATGTGTGGCTCTTATGTGTGGACATGAATGCAGGTGAGTCTCTGTGTATATGTCCAGATACACAACACATACTCATATTTTTAAAAACAAAATGACAATATAATATATTGTTCTCTTTCTTGCATCTTTTCTTTAACTTTTTATTTTGAGATAGTTGTAGATGTGCGGGGGATTGTAAGAAGTAACACCGAGAGCTCCCATATAGCCTGTGGCCAGTTGTCCCCTGTGGGAGGGAACCTCTTGCATCACTCTAGTATAACGTCCCAACAAGAAAACCAACACTGACACAATCTACCAGCCTTATTTAGATTTCTCCAGTTTTATATACATGGATTTGTGTGTTTGTGTGTGTGTGTGTGTGTGTGTTTGATTATACTAGACTATTTTAAACATGACTAATCCCACTGGCCTGAATTTTAAAATTGAAATGAAAGGGGATAAATCAGAATATTGGGTATGTCTAGAGATGAGTTTTGTTGTTGATTGACCTTAAATTTGTACCTATTCTCAACAGTAGAGAATGCAGTATATCATTACCAATTATATATGTGGGTGTGAATATATTTAACAATATGAGCTCTTCCAAATCAAGCAATTTAAAAATCTCAGCTCCGTTAGATTATGCCAAGAGTCCAAAATTATTGGTATCTTTCTGAAACCCTTTAAATGAAGCAATCAAATTTGAATTTGAATCACAACAATACAAGCTGCCTACAATTATCCAAATGGATTACCACTGATCCAATCAGTTATTTTTTAAACCTCAAAATACTAACTTGTGAGAAAAAAAATGATAGAAACATCATTACTCATCATTTCTTTCACCAACTCAGAACTTGCAAGTATGTTCTAATACTATTTCTGATACGGTGTCAGTACTAGACCCACCATATCTTACGTTAGTGTGTTTTACACAAATACGTCTTGGAAATATTCTTAAGATCATAAAGGCAAGTTGTAACTGAAAAAAAAAATCTTTCATCCACGTGTCTATGGCATATTACGTACAATAGTACGTGCAATAGTACGTAATGCAATAGTACGTAATGCAAGTTTCTTTGTATACCTTTTACTCTCACATCGGTCTGTGGTACTTAGGCATCTGGAAAAGGGACAATTGTCAGAGCAGGACAGAGGCAGTAGGAGGTGGCCTGAGCCTGAATTGTAGCTGTTTGAAGAGGGAAGAGTTGGCATAAGCAAGGGAAAGTGATGATTGTCTGAGATTTACCTTTCGATTTTTTAAAAAAGATTTTATTTATTTATCTGCCAGAGAATGAGCGAGCACAAGCTGGGGGAGTGGCAGGCAAAGAGAGAAGCAGGCGCCTCACTGAGCAAGGGGCCCCATGCGGGACTCGATCCCAGGACTCTGGGATCATGCCCTGAGCCGAAGGCAGACGCTTAACTGACCGAGCCACCCAGGCGTCCCATACCTTTCGATTTTGAATGTCTTTTCATACTCTAGCAATAGGTGTCTACTTAAACAAAATTTAAATTTAACAAAGCAATGCTGATTGCACTTTTCATCAAAACCTGTATTTATATGATTCGCACACCCCTATGAGATTGGGATCTCTGTCAGTTCATATCTGTCAGTTTACAATTTGAAATCATGTCTGTTTGCTCTGTCATACCCCCTAACCAAGTTTCAAGCAGGTGGTTCAGAATTGGGTTTCTCACTTGGAGTCAAGAAGTAAGAGGTAGAATTCGGGATGTGAGTTCCTAAGAGTACTATATTTTGCTTGTAGTAGGTAGTGAAGACCTACCAAGGTTATGGCAGGATAATGTCAAATTCTTCTGAGCGTGCTTTAGCCTACTTGTTTCTGTTGGAAATTAAGACGGGTAACAAAGTCAGAAAGCAAAATGGATTTTTATCCATCACAAACTGATTAAGTTATTTTAGAATAATTCCAAACGAAACTCGGGAACTAAGCATCCAAGACCGCCGGCATTTCCCCGCACAGGGGGCATGGAAGGATGGGCAGCCTCACGGAAGAGCCTGGTGGCACATCCGTCCATGGCAGCTCCATCAGGGACATCCGCGGTGGTCTGTGTCTATGGCCCCAAGCAGAGGGTCCACGGGCTATCGGCTGAGCAGACACAGAGCCATTTTACAGCCATGTGGATAGGGAAGTCAAGGAGCGGTCCTGGCTCCTGGGAAAAGAGCAGGTGGCAGAAGGGGAGGGTGATGCAGCCTGGGCTCGGCAAGGGGGCACCTCATTGTAGCGAGTCCCGTACATCCTTTTCCCAGAGTCCCCATCCCTGGTACCCTAGCATGTGCTACACAGCAAAGCTGCTCTCCTCTTTCTCCTTTCACGTGCTCTCCGTAGTTGGTAGATTTCCTTATAACCTGTGTGCTACATGATGACAGCAGAGAACACGTAACAGACAGACTGCTAGCCGTTGACGGTCACAGGCTACAGGTCGTGGGCTCCTCGGCAACTTGGAGTGAGAGACGGCCAGGCTCCTTCTGTCCCCTTCTCCCTCCTCTTCTTCTCTCCAACTTGAGACAAAAACTGTTCATGGGGTTTAATTGTGTCTTCTGGTGTATGAATCGCTCTAAAGCTTAGAAAATCAGCAGCCACTGATATTTTAAGAAAAAAGGCAGAATAAGTTGTTTCCTGGAGACTCAGACCCCGCACCCCTTCTCCCCCCGCCCCCGCCCCGTTCACTTTTTACTAATAGAGCTCTGTCATCATCCCTTTCTCTTTACATGTTTCTTAAGAGCTTGGTGTTGTACCAGGTAAATCCAAAATAGTCGGCAGCCCTGGTGTGGTAAAGCCTGCGAGCAAAAGGCCACACTGATGTGAATGACACGTGGAGACAAAATGCAGCCAAGACAGCTCCGTTGTTAGCAAGACGCACAGCACAGAGCATTTCATTCTGGAGGCCAGGACCAACATCATGCATAACAATTTCAAAGCATATTTAATCTGGATGGCTGGGTTTGGGATGATTGTTTTATTTTACTTTGGCTTAGATTAGGAGGCAGGAAAGGCTAAGCCAGGAGGACCGCTGAGTGAGGACAGGGAGGGCGGGGCCAGCTTCTGCAAGGGGAGGAGCAGGAAGAAAGGGACAGGAAGCCCGGCAAGGAGTAGAATTGAATTACCTTTCCTTTGCACAGGACGTGCCTTTTACTACCTAGGGAAAGGTGGCCAAGACTGGCTGGCTTGTTTTTCTTCTCCTCTGACACCGCGGGCTAAAAAGAAAAAAAAAAAAAAAACCACCACCAATAAAAACAGAAAGATGAAAAGAACTTATTAATGGCAGAGTTTTTAAAAGGGGGTCAAGGGGGTCAGGGAGGACTACAGAAGACCTTAATGACCCAGCAAGGAAAGGACTGCTGGTAACAAGAAACAAAATGGAGGCACCCCTCCCCCTCCTGCCACCACCACCCCCCCGCCCCCCTCAGGCCCTGGTGCCTTGCTGCCAAATTCCCTGCCGCTGCTAACTAGTTCTGTGTGGTTGAGCCACCCCATTTAATTCCTCCGGGTTGTGATACTCATGGATTTTAATGTCTGTCTGATGCACAGCTCCAGGGACAAGGCTGCATGGTGGCCAGGGGTCAGTTGGCATTTGGAGTGCCACGATGCAGAAGAAAATGTCCCGCCTTCCTGCTTACAGCTGCCTCTTCTTTTTTCCCATTAGGGCAGTTAACTACTTGGATAGGTAACTTCAAAACACGAACTACATTTCAATAAAGGGAATGGAGTGGAATTGTCTAAGTTTCCAAGATTTTTCTAATAATGGGTTTAGATGTTTTGTCTTTGCACTTGGGAAGATGTTTCCTCCTGTCTTCTGCATGCCTGGTTTGCTCCCCCTGACTTGATTATTGGTCACTTTATTAGTAGTAGGCAGTAGTTGAGCATGAAGAGAGAAGGCAGCTCTTGATCACCACCTACAACACCACCCATGTGTCCTACCTTGAAACAGATGTTAGTTTTCCTGCTGTAATAATGATACACACTTGCAATGGACTCCAGGATATATAAGTCACAGTGACCTGAGAAATGGGGCTCAGCAGTATGGTGAGCTTGGCAGAGGTCGGTCTATGATCCTCTCTGGAAGGATCCAGGCTCAGTAACTTGTCAGAACAGCCTCAACAAGAGGATGTGCATGCAGACAGGATGGAAGCTACGAGATGCCTAAGGAACTGTGCATCCCAAGGCATTGAATTCCCGGGACACGGGTGAAGTTGAAGACCATGGAGATAGGGAGGCAGCTCCATCCTCCTGAGACAAAGCAGATTCTTCACGCAGCCAGCATGTGTCATTGGTAGGAGAGTGATCCATCAGAAAAGGGGTCACTGTAACCTTTTCCAACATGACCTTGGGAGAAACGTTGCATCCTATTACCTTGGCAGCAGGCTGGATCCGTGTCTCTGTTCCCAGCCTGATTAACGGCAGGGCTGCCTTTCTCATTTCAATCCAAACTGATTTTTCACTCTCTTCAGTCGTGGATAAGTTTGACTCCTTCACTTGCCACAATAGTTTCTCCTCCAGGACGTCAGCAAGGGTCTTTGTTAGATATTCCCAAAGTCCCTTGTCCTGACCCTGCTCATGCAGTTTTGGCTCCTGCTGACATGTGGGTCCGGGTAGGACCTGCTGACACCTCTGCTGGGAGCCACGGCCTGAAATCTGGGTGTCGTCATCAAAGGTCTTCCGCTGCATCCTTAGCAGGCCCCAGGTGGTGAGCACCTCCCCGGAGGGTACAGATAACTGACTATAGAGGTCAGCATAAGCAGAAAAGCCTAAAGTTGGTGCTCTCTCCTTCACTACAGCTGTGTGATCAGATGGTGGCTTTGATGAAGAGTCAGAGTGAAGGGGTTTTGAAGACTCATGGTAAGTGCCTTGCACTGCCTGGGGCTTAGCATTCTAACCCAAGGGCAAAGCCTAGCTCCCTGAACAGAGCAGGGGGCACCCGAATTTCTCTACTGGGACCCCTTCCTCTCCTCACTGTCACTTGAAGTGTGTTGGTCTCAGCCCCAGCTTTAACAAGCAAACGCTGTAGGCTTCGCCTGGAGTCACCCTCTGATGGCCTGACCCAGGACATGTCACAATGTCCGCAGGGATGTTTAGCGAGTGCTTTCAGGAATGGGCAAAGAGCACCTTGGTCGTCCTAATTTCTATTTCTGAGGACTATACCTCCTTGTCAACCCAGGCGATGACAACATAATCCAAGACTGGATCCACGAGAGGAGAAGGATCAAGCAACAGAGATCCTACACTAAGTAGCTTTTTTTTCTTTTCTGGCATTTTTTCCAACAAGTATAGAGCACCCACCATGTGCAGGGCAGAGAGGGTCAGCTGTTTGCCCAGGGTAACACGGGAGGTGGAGGGTCTGTGATTAAATCCAGGAAGTCTAAGTGCAGAACCTCTCTGCAGCGCTACCTGGCGTGGCCTGGGGGTTGAGGAGCCTGGCTCCTGGGCTGAGGCCAAATGCCCCCTGGTGACTGTAGTAAGTGACATTCCCCAGGGCTATGGAGAAAGGGAAAAGAGAAATGCAATCATAATAGGAAGTTATTTTCACTTCTAATCATTGCAATCACTGCAGTCTGTGGTGTTGATTATGTATTAGGCATCATGCTAAACCTTCTGTATCCGTTACATGGTTTAAGCCCATAATCACTCTGAGCAGGCAATCCCCCGTTTTGTGGCTTAATTAACTGAGGCTCAGAGAGGTCAGATGACCAGTCTAAGGTCATACATACAGTTAGTAATTAGAAGAGTCGAGGTCCCCAAATGCGTTTTTTTCTATTTTGAAACAAAGATAGTACATGATAAGGGTTTTTATTTTAACACCGACGGCTAATGTCCAGCAAACATCTGCTAGGATCAACCCCGGGCATGTGAATTCACTGTCTTGGTCCCAGGTGACCCAGCCAGACACCTGTCACTGCTTGGCCAAGTGCTCTTCTACACACACGCATTGGAGTTCGTTCTGGGGGCCCGACACATCCCCAGGAGGAATGAAGGGGACCCAGTGACTGCCCTCAGAGGGATCCAGTCTCATGGGAAAGATGTGGGATCCAAGCCATTGTGGAGCACGAGATAAAAGCTAGGATAGAGGCGTGCAGGGAACACAGAGGAAGGGACAGTCCATCCTCTGAAAGGATCCATGTTCTACTGAAACAATGTCACAGGCCAGGGGTTACGGAAGGAGGAGGCTTTGCGATGTCCTGGCAAGAAGGGGAAAGGTGGTCTAGCCTGAGGAAAAAGCATAATTAGCACCACCAAGGGGGTAAGCTGGTTTATTCAGGCTGTCAGACATCGAAAGGAGAGGGACCTACCAAATGTCAAGACCGTCCTGTGTCCACAGACTGGAGCCCAAATGGATGAGGCCACAGCAGCCTCGCTGGGCCAGGAGGACAGGAGGACAGGTGTGCGTTGGGGGCCAGGATGGGCTCGAGGCCTCCGGTACTCTAGACGAACTCCAAGTATTCATGCTCGGGGATTCCAAGCCCTGTGAATATCAGTTTACGTCAGGATTTATTTCTGTCTTGCTCTGAGCGGCATTGTTCAAAATGTGCTTTGAGAAATTGTTAATTTGTTCCTTTTGAAAAATCTGTTCACACATAATCTTTTATAGAAAGATACCCAGCTGGGTCATTATTTCTTTGAACCGTGTTACACCCTAAGGATCATATGAAGTAAAAATAGCATGATGCCAAACTGTACAATATAATACCAACCTTACAAATATAGACTGGAAGTCAATTTATCGAAGTGCCATTTTTAGGAATTATAATTAGAGATGACTTTTTTTAAATTGCCTTTATATTTTCTGAATATCTTACATTTCATACGAGTGTGTCTTATAAAGTGAAAGAAAGAAAAACAGAATGAAAACCCAAACACCCAAAAGAACTAAATAGAGAAGGGCTTATGGCAGGGAGTAGAGGGGGAAGATATTAAGGGAGCCCTTTGCAATAAAGGCCGGGTCTGGCGGGAGTCCTGGGCCCCGGGGTGACGATTTTCGGGCCCTGCTTTCCTGCTTTTCAGACCTGCATAAGGCATAAGGAACCCCATTGCAAGTACAGTAGTGAGGGAAGCATGACCCCAGAGCCACATACTCGGGTTATGGGTAGAGCTGTGTCCGAAAGCAGTGTAGTCCTAACCCCCAGTGCCTGTCAATGTGGTTTGATTTAGAAACAGGGTCTTTGAAGATCATCGAATTAAGATGCGGTCAGTGGGGTGGGCGCTAATCCACTAGGACTGTTCTTATAAAAGGGGAAATTGGGTCACAGTGACAGATGTGCACAGAGCAAAACGATGTGAAGATATGGGGAGAAGACCCGAGGTAGGAGAGTCTGGAGCAGATTCTGCCTGGCAGCCTCAGGGGAAACCAACCTGCCTACACCGTGATCTCTGGCTTCTGGCCTCCAGAACTGGGAGACTATTGTGGGTTTTAAGTACCCCAGTTTGGGATACTTTGTTACAGCATCCCGGGAAAACCAGTTCACTTTCCTTTTCTAAGTCTCTTTCCAGTTGGGCTTTACTTTGAGCTTCCTGGTGGAAGGAGACTGGGGTGCCAATATGTGTGGACCCTGGGTTTTTTCCGCCCTCCTCCCCCTCGCCTGGCTTCTGCTTACCCACCCGGGCTTGATTTATTGGTAGCATAGGAAACAGAGATGATGCAGATAGACTGCCTTGCTCTCATTCATGGACCAATCCAAGGAATCCCTCTTCCTACCCCTTAAAGTCAGGGACCTCCAGTGAGTGAAGTGGGGCTGGTAACGGGGAGCACGGGACGAGGAGGATAGTGACAAGCTCACAGGGAGGGGGCAGTCCCACTCGGGTCCAGCCATGACTGGTGTGCGGCTCTTCCAATGAATGGAGAGGGGCTTGCACTTTTCTTTCATCCTGTCTTGTATTTCCGACTGGCGTTTATTTTTATCACTTTAAGTACACTATTCAAGTCCAGAACTGCTTTGGCTAACCACCAAAGCCATCTGCCTGGGAAAAATAGAATTAAACGATCCTTCAAACCTGGAGAAAGGTCTCAGAAGTGTCAGGGAAAGGGAATTGCTTACACATGAAGCAATACTTAGGTCTGTCTTAGTAACCACCTCTCTGGCCATAAAGGGGGCAATCAATCTTCTCTTCCTTCTATTTGCCTTGCATAAAGAAGTCATAGCAAATGAAGTAATCTCAGGGAGGCAGTCTGTTCTGGCTCCCATGTGCCTGGCTTTTGTATTCTCAAGTATCGAGGACGGTGTCTGCCCAGCTTCGTTCAGATACAATGTCTTCTCTTCCTCTGATCAGTGCTACACTCCGCATAGCAGCAACCATTTCATTTAGAATTGGGCTTTTACTTAGCTGACCTTTCCCACACAAAGCTTGTTAGAAAATTAGCTCTTTGTACCTGCACCATTTTGTTTATTTAGGGGGAAAAAGTATTGGGGTTGAGATCTGACCACAGCCGCATGTTATCAGCTCAATTCGTCAAGAAGTACCGCGGCTATCTGGTTGATACTTTTGGTGATTGGAAGCACATCGAATATCCAAATGGTCTTATCTTACGTAACTGATATGGTAAATGGAGTTTGATAGGCGACACTGGACTTTTAAAAAGTTTTTAAGAGTAATGTCACTGTGTTAGAGGATGCCGTGTTTAACTTGAGTAACGTCGTTTCTGTATCTTAAATATATGTTCGGGTATGTGTGTGTGCATATATGTTTTACGCATAATGAGGGGTATATATATATTACACATAATTATATCTGAATATAATCCTTTGTACAAGAAATCACTTTATATTTTACGTAGGGAGCAAATTTACAATAGGGGTAGTAAAGAAACAGCAAATTTAGTAATACACATGTGATACTGAATTTTATGAGCAGACGCTTGTCTTTGAGCAAGGCGTCTTAGCTGTTGATGTGGTTTATAAATAAATTAATCCTCAGCCAAGGTTCCCATTTGTTTTTGCAAGCATTAAATTTCACTTCTGACTTAAGTTACGGCTTTCAAATTAGGTTATAAGTTTGACTCTGGTGTCTCGTAACTTCATAAGACGATGGTGTGTGGTCTCCAAAGTGGGCTGGGTATTTCCCAGGAGGTAAACAAGACAAGCCATTAGGGTATAGAGAGAAATTTATGTTTCTAACTTATGTTTCCTTTATCATTATACATGGATAAGCTAAAAGGCACTTAAAGTATTTTATGAATTATATAAAACAAAATTTGCATGTGCTAATGGTGCATACTTAATTTCTTTTACTTAAATAATCATAAAACATTTGAAGACCACTGCCTGAGCCTACGGGTTTCGGTGCCAGCCTACTGGAGATAGAATTTAAAGTAACACAGAGCTTGAGGCAAGGGAGAAACAGCCCTCATAGACACGAATTCCAAAGCAAAGGGAAGGCGAATGGCAAATCCCCTAGTTTCCTCTACTTCAGTTGAACTTGGGTCCAGATGGGAGGTGAGGCATTTTCAAACAGTTTGAGGCATCCCTTCTCGGGCTTTATCCCAGGTCTTCAGAAAGGAATTAAAAGTATTCCCTGACCCTTTGTTTTGAAGAAAAAAGATCCTAGAAATGCCTCGGTGTTTTATCATAATGTTATAAAATACATATGAGGCCCCTATCTGTCGCGGTGTACGGAGGCCATCCTGGGGAAAGCATTGAGTCAAGTGAGTCTTCTCTCCCATTCTCAGGCTGCCTTCACGGTCCCTGTGCAGCCGTTTTTGGGTAGATTTATTTGCATGTATTGTGTCTGGGGTCATGGGACGAGGTGGTGGGAGGTGACCTGCTTTGGTGTTCCCGGAAGGAAGCTGCGTTGGGCACCGCGTGTCCTGGCTTCCTGTGCACTGGCCTAATCCCCTTGGTGACTGGGCCTTTGTTTTTCCACTTGTACAAGAGGGAAAGAGAATTATACATGCCATAAAAATGTAGGGTGAAGGCATTCTTGCTGTTAGGACGCACTTAGTCAGCAGGCGTGGGCCAGATGGCGTTGAGTGTATCCTACAAGGAGCTCTGGTAACCTGGAATGGGGGAGGAGGAGGACATGGTTGGGGTGGTGGAGGAACGTGGGAGGGGACACACTGGTGGCCGGGGAGATCCACCTGGGAGACGCCATAGCTGTCATTTTTTGCAGGACACTGCTTGGAGGAGGGACTAGATGTGGCCCACAGCCTAGGAAGGAAGGAGTCGGGCAAGAACATCCTTAAAAAGGAGGCCTACTTTGGTGACTGCTTTGCCTGATAATAGCTCCTGGCAGCGAGATGATGGGTACAGGGAGAGGAGGGCTTCCCCCATCCGCCTCCTCCCCACCTCCGCCCCCGTGGGTCCTATATGCCTTGAAGGTCTTGAGGGTGACCAGCCTTTCAAGTTTGCCTCCAATTGGCAGGGTCCCCAGGCTGTGGGGTTTAGATCACGACAACCCCAGGCAGACCGACAAGTTAATCTTCGTCACTTGGGTCCAAGTGCAGACGCCCAGGCCTAAACCTGTCTCCAGAACTAAGAAATGAGCTGATGTTCACCGTCTGCTCCTTGTGGGTGATCCTAGGCCGAGGACAAGACATTAATTTTCTACTTAACCTGCCTTTGTCGTATGAATTCGCCACTTTTCATTTCAAAGGGTGTATCTTTTGACAGACACTCTACCGCGACAATTTAGTTTGAGCGTCCTCTGCGCAAACACCACGGCTAATCGTCCTGGGTTTTGTAAACACGGCCTTCATGCGCACTGCTTCAGCCAGTGGTCCTTTCTCAGTGGAAATGAAAGAGCTGGGTAAATTCAACGGGAATTTTTTTTAATGTGAGATTTTTGTTTCGAGGGTGAATATGTCTGGTTGACGTTGCACGGGGAGGTCATTTTCACGCTGTTCTCATAATCATTTCGGCCAAGGTTTGACTGGATGGGACAGTTCCTGGCTGAGATGTGCAAGTGGAAAGCAATCTTTCATGTCATTTGCACCAAAATAATATGTGTGATGCTTAGGATGATTTTCTCGGAACAAAAGAGGGGAATGCCACATTCAAAGAATCAGGCGATGCCTTCCAGCAAAGGCGCTGGGCAGGTACGCAGTACAGATCACTGGTTAATGTGTGACTAAGGAAGGACCTGAAGTCTTCATCCAGCAGCTCTGTCTCAGTCCTGCCATTTGTGAAGCCCATGCTGGCTCTTTCCCTCAGATCCTGGAAAGATGAGTCACTCCCTTCCCTGGGATTTCCCGGCACTCGTCTCTGTCTTGACTTACCTTATTGTTGTTGGGAATGTGAACTCCCCGGGGGCAGTGATGTTTGATTGGGGGTCATCCCCGTGGGACCAGCGGCTAGGCCCCTCCTGACACAGAGCAGTAGCCCTCTCTGTGACGGTCATGTGGCTAAGTCAGGGGACCGCCCCAGGCCTGGGAGTGAGCCACTGTGCACATGGAGCACCCTGCTTGACCCTGAAGATATGTTTATGTCACCTGCAGGTGTGGGTGATTGGAAGACCCAGATGGACTCGTTGCATTTCACTGTTTCTAAGTCATAATTATTGAATGAGCCCAAACCTGTCTATTGACTACTAATCTAGTTTAACACATAGGAGGGAACAGAAGACCATGTTACTCATTCCTAAGTAATATGGGAGAGACCTGAGTAGGATTTCAGTTACTCTAGTCTGGACTAGTTGGGGAAGGCTCTAGAAAGGGAATGACGTCAGCCAGACCTCAGAGAACAGGAACCTGGGGTGAGGAGAGAGGCAGAAGGCACGTGTGCCAGGACTCCCAGTTGCGTGGGGCTGAAGCCCAGCTAGCCAAAGCACCTGTCAGGACTCTACTAGCTCACAGTACCAAACTACAGGGAGGGGGGCTAGTATCGGCGTCCACCGGCCACAGGAGCTGGGATGCTGGCAACTCAGCTCCCTTAGCTCCTCTGTGCTGGTGGCCCTGATTCTTTGCAGGTGGGTTTTTTTTCACCCAGCATGGCTGCCCAAAGCTTCAGACTCTCCTTCTAATCGCTTCTGCTACCAAGGAGGAGAGGGGCCCCCCACCACCAGCTCCAGGGCCTGGCCCAATCCGAGTCCCGAGCCCATCTCTATAACCAGTAGAACCAACAGTCCCCAGTGCCAGGTGCTAAAATTTTCCAAGTCAGTTATGAACCATAACCACCACAAACTTACAGTATATCATATTATAAAACAAAGGTAATAAGTACTCAAAACTTGTCACTCCCTAAATAGTTGATTGCATTTTACTAGCACGCCTCTTCTGGGGGCCATTTATGGAGACCTTATGTGTCTGTTAGAAACGCTACGTAACCACACGTTCAGTGTACAAACTGACGGCTTGACATCAACCACAGTGGGAGTCTTTACACCGTGGAAGTCGGCAAAGCTATACATCAGGGCTTTTTCTCCCCGCTAGGGAGCTGATTGGTAAGCATTTTCCAGCACACCACTACCCGTGCTGTCACTCTGGACAGGGAAGAGTACGGAAGTGACCTTGTCCAGGTCACATGCCCACCACTGAGGGTGTGCTGCTGCTTTTCTTTTCTTTTTTTTAAAGATTTTATTTATTTATTCATGAGAGACAGAGTGAGAGAGAGGCAGAGGGAGAAGCAGGCTCCCCAAGGAGCAGAGAGCCTGATGTGGGACTCGATCCCAGGACCCCGGGATCATGACCCGAGCCGAAGGCAGATGCCCAACGATCTGAGCCACCCAGGTGCCCCCTGAGTGCTTCTATTACTCGAAGAAAGGAGGACCCACCTGGTCAAAGACACCAGCCATCACAGAGAGCATCTAGTGGCGGATGAGTAGACAGAGGGCCTTGGTAGGTGTCGGCATAGCACAGGCTCTGGGCCAAGAGGTGAGTAGGGAGGGGGGGACTGGAATGACTAAGGGACCACCCTGAAACCCAAGCACAACCTTGTGGGAGAGAGGTCTGTGCACCAGCGACCCCAGACGAGCCATGCAGGGGGAGCCCGGGGTCGCGCAGAGAGCGGGCGGTGCTGGCCACGCCCGGACAGTGAGGGCTGTGCTGAGTGGGCCTGTGTAGCCCCCGGCCAGGTGGTGGAATGGAGGCTGCTGGCTGGACTCTTTCATTCTGTTCCAAGGCTGTGGGTCCTTTCTTCCTGGAAATCTTCCTGTGCCAAATGGAGCAGGTGTTCCTGCCAGGCCATTGCTTTCACCAGGATAGTTTGGATGCTCATAAATACATGATTATTCACATACAATGTGTAGCTTTAAGCAGACAGGGACAGATTCTAGTCCCGTGTCTCCAACTAGAGGCAGGATTCATGGGAGAAAAGGTCAGATGAAGTCAAGCACCTTCCCGTTGGGTTAGCACATGCACGCTTGACCCTTCGGGTAGATGAGGGAAAGGTTTCCATCCTGGGCTGGGCTATTGTCAGCACCGTTGCAATGAGCCTTGAACAGAGATCTCCATCTCAGCCCTCCACCAACGCATCCTCCACCTGACACCCCATGCATTTTTGGAAAGCACACTCAGACAACGGAATGCCCTTCGATTCAATTCAGTAAACATGTATCGAGTACCTACTGTTAGCACATCCCAGGCATTGTGCTCTAGCTGCTGCGCAGGTTTGACTGGGACCCAGGTTCTGACCTGAGGCACCTCGTGCCCCCACCTCTGTCCTCTGCTGCATTTCCCACCCTCAGCGCCATGCCTTGGCTTCCCAACAGAAGGACCGAGTTTTCCTGGGCACTCCTGTCTTTGCACGTCTCCACCCCTGTGCTTGCTGTGCTCTGGCCCCTGGCATGCCTCCTTGTTCTGTGTGCTCATTGTTCAGAAATGTTGTGAGTCCAGCCAGAGCCAGGCTGATGGGAACGCCGGGGAGCCCAGCATGGTGCGTCCTGATGAGGGTGTAGGCAGCTGGAGATGAAGCCAAGCAAGCGCAGGAGGGAAGCCTGCACTAGTTAAGGCAGGAGGGGCCGTCACTGAAGAGATTACCTTAAAAGAGAGAGTTGGGGTCCCAGATGCTGCCCGAGCATTTTTGGGAACTTTCATGAATGGAGCAAAGCAGGTGCATGGGGAAAGAGGGGTTGCGTGAAAGCCATTTGACTGTGCGGATGGAACAGCCCAAGAGTTCTCGAAGGGGGGGGTAGAGGTCGTCTGCCCTCCTGGTGCAGGAGGGTTGTGTGTGTCACACGGTCCCCCGAGCACAGAGAGCCTGGGGATGGGGTGGCCTCTCCGCCTCACAGCTTTCTTCCGAGAGCCCCGAGAGCATCGTGCTTTGCTCCCCTTGTGTGTTAGTTTCTTCTCACCCAAGCCCACCACCCCAACATGGGGCCGGAGCTCTGTGAAACAGGTATCGCCGTCGAGGCTGTGGGTGTAAGCATGTTACAGTCTTCTTCGTCAGGCTGCGAAGGAGCCTCGTCAGATCGGGAGGCAAGCGAGCTCTTGGCAGCCTCACAAATTTGGCTTTAGTTGAATGAACAAACGTCTGTTTGTTTTCTGTCATCCTTGTCAACAGGACATGGAGCCGCAGACGGGCAAGCTGGTCTGAGCTGGATCAGCTTCTCAGCTCCGGGGGCAGAGAAAGGTTGACAGCCCTTCATGGAAGGGTGCGTGCAGAGGCTTTTCCTGCGGACACACATTAACTCGATTTTGTGTACTCCATCCACTCTGAGGTGTATATTCAGGGCTAATGCTGTATCCATAGTAAAGGACTGGGTACATACACCTACAAAGCGGACATCGTAGTAGACTGGTGACTGTGTATGGAGACTGAGTTTGACCCACCACGAGGACCCTTGAGATTTTTGTTGTGGTTGAGGTGGGAGAGATATCCTACCCGGTGGTTCAAGTGAGTGGGCCTCTTCCCTCTGGCAAACATCTCTGTATCTCACGTGTGTGCTTGACTCTAGAACATAAAAGACTAGGATGTTGAAGGTTCAAAAAGAACTTATTGTGGGCTAAAATATGGTTGCTGTCTATAGCTTTCTGTGCCAGAAAGCCAGACCTGACAGCCGCACTCATGCTAAGGAACCAGGGTATTTCTGTGTGATTCCCAGGAGCCAGCCTGGGCTGAGCCACAGTCATTGGGGATTTATGTATATTGTGCAGATTCAGGAGTGTGCAAAGTAGAGGAGAAGGACGAGCTGTGACCTCCAGGAGCTTGAGATCCAGCACAAATCTGCCCACTGGGTCGGACAGACATTTCAACCCCTAGATATATGGAAACTCAAGTCTGGGAAGTCGTTTACAAACTAAGCAACAGATTCGAAATGCAATGCTCAGGGGTATCCAGGGGCAGGCTCCTAAGTTAAATAGGATTAGCGTGTCATGCCTAATTGTGAAGACTCCTTTAATATTAGTATTAAATTGTATTCAGGTCTGTAGAAATGAGAAGTGTCTGTAGATATTCCCTTTTGGGAATTTAAGTCAGTATTTAAAATCCTATATAAAGGCCATAGTGGTAGCCTCCCTAAAGGACCGATTGTCACTCGTAAGCTAGGTGTGAACCGATTTTTCGGGGTTGCAGTTAGCCGGCCCTGTTGCCTTTATCTGAGTCCTATCTGAGGAAGCTAGCAGACCAGGTTTGGGAGCCAACAAAAGCCTAGTTTTGGAAGATTCCAACTTGCAATCCAATCCCACACAGTTCAAAATATTGTACTTTTGCAGGCCCTCCCCAGCGAGGATTCTGGTGGCCGAGGGCAGGCACCGGGCACATCCCTGCTGGCCCCAGGACTGAACAGTCTGGCAGCTCCTCTGAGCCAGAAATGGTGCATAAATAGGGACACAGAGAGCAGGCCAGAGAAGTGACGTCCCCCCATAGTCAGCTCCCCGCAGGCAGATGCACCTGCTGACCTGCAGGACCCAGGCCAGCCAGGCTGGTTTGGTTTCTGCCACCACGAGAATGATCAGAAGCCCCCAGACCCCCAAAAGTCCTTGCTTTAGCTTGTTTCCAGGCTTCTGCCTGTCTCCTTCGTCCCAGCTGTCACCCTGGGATTTGAACACGCCACTCGGCCTGTTCTGCCTCCCGGCATTTCTGTTCTTCAGCACATCCTTGTTGGGTCTTCAACCCCTCCTCTGTATTTGGGCCTTCACTGACCTCATTGGTTCACTCAACAAACATGTGTTGAGCACCTGCTTATGCTGCTCGCTGTCCTAGGAGCCGGGCAGACAACGGAGGACACCTTCCCTCTCCCTTGGAGCTTCCGCCCCGCCGTGGGCATGCCTGCTGACCCTCCAGGAGTCGACTAGCCTCTGACAGGGGCTCTTGCTGCCTGAGTGGCGCCCCCACCTAGGCCCCGCTCTCTGGCCCGACCCTGCTCTGTCCGCATGCAGGTCTAGTCCCAGGTCTCTCCTGGCCTCTTCTCTCCGACTCCCCCTGTTAGACTGGGTGCGGACTATCAAGATTGGCAATAAAGGAAACAAAAATTCCCTCCTCTTTCTGCCTTTGTTAAAATCATTAGCATAGTTTATAGCTAAGTTTGTGAAGACTTTCTCTAGGGGCTTGGCAGCATCTTCCTCGTAAGTGAGCGGTCTCTAACCCCTTTGATCCAGCCCCGTGGTACATGCTCTATCACCTGCTGTTAGAGAGGTTGATATGAGCTGCTGGCTGAACTGATGAATTCAAGCGCTCGCAGGAGAGGAAGAAGTGGACGATCCCCTCTGGGCCAGGCTCGGGATTCTGCTTGTGCCTTTCTGCTGAGCTGGCCTCCAGAGGGAGGGAGCGCCGTCCACACTGCAGGTTCCCACCCCTATGGGGATTGCATCTCAGTAAAGCACCACTCTGACCTCTCATCAGCAGGCTTGCAGCTGATTTATGGGCGACCCAACTTTTTCCATCTGGCTTGCGTTTCTGTTTCCTTGAGGAAGCCAGCCTCCCCTGCAGGGTGAATGCCCGCTCTCCCCGTAATGCACGCGCGAGGCTCTTCGCAGGGAACCCGCTAGTGCCGCTCGCCCACACCGCCGCTGACGGTCCCCGCGGCGGTGCCAGTCACGTGTCGTGTCTGATTATGAGCTGCTCCTTCCTGTCGGGGTGGGGTGCCTATGCTCCTTTCATCCTCGCTGCTGTTTGATTGCTCCAGATTAGGAATTCAGGGAATTCACGCTAACTTCTTTTGTACCTGATGTAACTACTTGGGAAAGAATTCTTTATTTATTTATATATTTATTTATTTTTTATGCATGTTGAAGGTAATTTTATTTTCTTTTCTCTATTTATTTATTTTTTCTTTGGTGTAGTGTTCTATGATTCATTGTTTGCGTATAACACCCAGTGCTCCATGCAGAACATGCCCTCTTTAATACCCATCACCAGGCTAACCCATTCCCCCACCCCCTCCCCTCTAGAACCCTCAGTTTGTTTCTCAGTCTATCGTCTCTCATGGTTCGTCTCCCCCTCCGATTCCCCCCTTCATTTTTCCCTTCCTGCTATCTTCTTTTTTTTTTAACATATAATGTATTATTTGTTTCAGGGGTACAGGTCTGTGATTCATCAGTCTTACACAATTCACAGCGCTCACCATAGCACATACCCTCCCCAATGTCCATCACCCAGCCGCCCCATCCCTCCCACCCCACCCCCCACTCCAGCAACCCTCAGTTTGTTTCCTGAGATTAAGAATGAATTCTTTATTTAAACCAACCAGCCACAAAGAGTTTCCTTTTGAGTCCATATCATTATTTTCCATTTCTGCACATTTTTCCCCCCATAGCTATGTCTCTTGAAAATCTACGTGATGAACGATAGCGCCTTTTTCAACCCAGTTGCTCCCTGCAGGCATTTTTGTTGCTGTGGATCTAAGAGAATTCTCATGCGGCCCACAGAGGTAGGAACGGCTGTGCGCCTTATTGGATTTTGTCTTAGATTCTGTGAGTGCTGGGAAAAAGAAAAACCAGCTCAGATCTGCGGGTGTCGGGGCGGTCTGGCATGTGTGGGTGCGTACATTTGCAGACAGGGGTGTGTGTGTTGCATCCAGCTTTTGAACACGAAGGACGCCAAGGTTGAAAGAAAGAGAAGGGTCACCCAAGCTGCAGGGATGGATAAATGCTTGGGAGCGGCGCTCCCATGAGGGAAAGTCCACGTAGGAAGCATCCTGCGAGAGTTGTCCGAACACCGACCAGCTTACTTTTTAGAACCACGGTGTTTTCCTCGGTAGCTGATGTTCATATAAAACAAGAAAGACTGAAATGTCAAATGGATGCTTGGTTTCCAGAAAACCTGTTTTTGAAACTGACAACTCCTGCCTTATTAGAATGGGAACTTGGCCTCACTGAGGTTTGAACGAGGCTACCGGGGCTGTGGGTAGGGGGATTAGAAAGCCTGAGAAATGATGGCTGATACTGCTTTGGTTCTCGTTCTTCAACCTCTCGTTAGAATATGTAAAGTAGAATACCTCAGGGTGTCCCTTGGCTGATTCTAAATCCACGTCTCTCAGTCTCCAGCTCCTACGCAAGCCTCAGACTGTGTTTCCCACTGCTGGCTGGGAGCCCCACTGTCACCACAGGTTCGGTGTGGTGCTCACAATTCACCCCCGGCCCCCCAGCTGCCTGTCACCAAGCTTTCCTTGCTCTGCCGGTGGGCCACCATTTTTGCTCCCAGTGACTTCCCATCTGCCTCGCCCATATCCAGCGCCCACTTCCTCTCCAGCCCCCTTAGCCTAGACTACCATTTTTTTTTAACCAGAGGAATAGAATTTTCTTAAATACTAATTTATTTATTTTTTATGTCGATGTTAATGGTCATCTGTCTGCACCTCCGCCTGCCCCTCACTTCACTGGAATTTGAGCTCCTTACAGGGACCTCTGTCTAGAGTTCATGTATGTGTTCCAAACACACAGAGCAGTGCTTTGCACCTAGCAGCACTAACACATATTTGTTGAAAGAATTGATTTGTTGCATTATTCTTGTGTTATCTTCTTAGCGAATGTGTTTACCCAGCTTTACAGCATCTTCATAGCAAAGCCCAGTGCCCTGAATGACAGCTGGTACCAAAACAGCCGGGGCTGATCATGTGACCCAGGAGGTTTTTGTTCTGTTCTGTTTTGTTTTGTTTAGTTTTTTTTTCACTCAGATCTGCCCCAGAGTTAGGCAGGGTCTTGGTACTCACTGGAGAACAGATGGCCGTAAGCCAGTGGCCCGGGAGCAAGAGGGGCTTTTATATCTTCAGTGACTGATTCTATTGACATTTTTAAGCAGCCAAAGACATTTTAGCAATTGTGCCTCCAGGAGATTTCTAGAATCACTAATTGATTGCTCACTCTTCTTTGCAGAAGAGAGATCAGATCGACTCAGTCTGCATAGATTTTGTGGAAACATGAGACTCTTAAATTCACGTCTGCATTGGAAAGAGTGGCTGGATAATAGCTTTATACTTTCCAGGGACCCAGGATTTCCTTGGAATGTTTCACTGAGTAACTAGAAGGACTACCTTTCAGCCTATTTTCTCTCTGTTGTTCTGATTGGAATTTCTATTGTTCTTTGACCTCATGGATTCTTCTCCTCTGCTTCTGTTCTGTTGGGCCCATCCATTGACTTTGTTATTTTGTTGCTGCTTTTTCAAATTCCAAAATTTCCATTTGATTCTTCTTTGCATCTTCTATTTATTTGTCGAGACTTTCTGCTTTTCATTTACTTCAAGTGTGTTCATGATTCTTTGTTGAAGGATTTTTAAGATGGCCATTTTAGAACTCTGGTCAGAGAAGCCAAACATCTATAGGATCTTGGTGTTGACAGGTGTCAGTTGTCCATCTTCATTAAAGTTGAGACTCTCTTGGTTCTTGGTACATACCGTGATTTCTAGCTGTATCCTGGGCATTTGGGGTATTATGTTTTGAGACTCTGGATCTTATTTAGACCTGCTTTAGCAGGTCTTCTCTGACACTGTGTTAGTGAGGGAAGGGCTGCATCTTGCTACTGCCCAGCAAGGGTAAGTGCTAGGGCCTCACTGTACTTCCACGGATGCCCTGGAGTGTGGAAGTGTGTCTTGCTGGTGCTGAGCAAAGATGGGAGTTCAGAATTCCCACCAGACCTCCACTGACAGCACCTGGGCTGGGACAGGGAAGAGTGCCTTCTCACATGGGAGACTTAGGGGCTCATTCCCAAGGGAGGTTGGTGAAAGTCCCAGCTCCCCAAGCAGCCTTCCCAGACACCACCCAGCAGGTGGGGGAGTTGGGGAAAAAAGCTTTGTTATGGCCTGAAAGTGGTCTCCCTCCCCCTGCCCAGGTCTTTGCTGATATGAATCAGGGTAGAGCTATAGTTTTTCCATGTTTGGTTGGAGTAGGGCAGTTAATGTCTAAAAGTTTTCTGTCTTAGAGACTGCCTTTTCTCTGCTCCTTTAGCTAGAAAGAGGAGGCTTGGGGGGGGGGGTGCTATTTTCATCTGCATCCCATTAACATTTCCAGGTTGCCAACATCTACTGCACCCAGTTTGGGATATATGGAAAAAATATATATGAACACCAGGGAACTCACCGCTATGTTCTCCCTCTGATCCTGAGGTGGCACCTGCCTTCTTCTCTCCACCTTTCAGCATCTCTATCTAACGCCCTGCAGTTAGCTGAACAGGAAAAAGTGTGTCTAATCCACCTTGTCCCAGAACTAGAAGTCTCGAAGGACTATTTTAATGCCCTATTTTAGAAGCAACAACTTTGAAAAGGAGACCAGCAAAGAATAGAGAGTTTCATGTTGGCACGCTTGTTGTTGTTGTCATTTCAACTCTTACAATGTGGTTTCTCCCCCCCTCTAATCTATTCCTCAAAATTCATTTAACTTCCTCTTATTTTGATGTTTGTGTGATCTGCCAATAGGAAGATTCATGCTGCCTCTCTTCCCCCCGAAAGTGCTATTGTTTCTTGCTTGACACTAGGTATCCATCTAGTTGACCTTCCATGTCAGTCGGATGTCTTGAGTAGAAATAAGCTGGATACGCGCTTCAGTGCCTGACAAGATGAGTTTCAAAGCCTCTGTTCCCTCTGTCTGAGGAGTGTTGCTCTTTCAAGTTTCTGACTTTCAGGTGTCCCTTCTGGTCATTCTTGAGAGTGCCTGACTTACTGACCAAAGTTGATGCAGGAAGAGAGAGAACGAATGCTCTCACGTCAGTGTCAGAAAACAGGTGGAAGGAGACTCATGACTGCCCTTGTTCCAGGAGACGTGGGACTGCCCTTGCTTCCTCTTTGGCTGGCGCTGCCCATTCGGCTTCACTGCCTCAGTTTCTCTGGCTGAGCCTGGAGAGCAGCTTGGCACGGGACCTGGAGGTCAACGGCACATACAGACCCACTGTCTGAGGTTGGGCAGCCTGGAGGGAGGCAGGTGGAAGCTATGTTTTAGGAACAGTCACACCAGGGGATCATTACTTGTCTGACCCCGGCAAGTCGGCACCGCAGTGCTGGTCATGCTTTCCTCACAACAGAGAGCGTCCACAGCTAAAACTTCTCTGCACACACCCTTCCGTGAAGGGCCGTCAACCTTTCTCTGCCCCCACGTCAAACTCTTCTTGCTCAGTCGTCGCTGGTGAGCTTGAGGCCAGTGTGGTCTTTGGTGTAAAACCCCCAGCACTTTTTGATCAGTAGTGCTGTGTAGGCATTCATACCACGTAGACTTTTAAACTTGATAATCTTTCAAGTATGGGGGGATCCTCCTTTCTTTTTTTTTTTCCTTTTAACTACAACTCACGTATTTCTATAGCTGATTCTGTAGTAGTTACAACATAGTCAAAATGCAGGGGTGGGGGAAGGAATGAAAAGTCATTCGTAGCTTTACTTCACTGATGTGTTTAATTCTGGGGGAAAAATCCTGCTTCTTCTATCAATTACATCAGAATATATATACATGTATATATATATATATATCTACTAGACACCATAGCACACAAATTCTTTGAATTTGAGGGAACAACTTTTTTTTTTTTTTTCTTAAAACAGCTGCTGGTGACAAAAAACTGTAGATCAGTTTTGATTGACATTTTGTTTGCTTTTTTAGATTTAATTAGCATTTGTAAAATTTAGGAGAGTTAAACTTAATCATGATATAATGGGATAATGAGAACCGAGTGCTGTTCCTAGATAATTGTCTTTGACTACAGGGTAAATATAGAAGGAAAAGGAAATTTGGGTAGGGGGTAAAGTAGTAGCTGAAGTATTTACCTTCTAGCCTGGAGCCAGTTATAAACGTGGATGTATGAATATTAAACGGAAGGCATTCGTTGTTATTAAATCCAATAAAATGATAAATAAAGGCACTGGATCAACTGAAGGGCAGTTTGAGAATGCAGTAATTGAAACTTCTACCCAGACCAACTTAAAGACCATTTTCTCAAATATCAGATATGTTTAAAATATATCCTAGGGGCGCCTGGGTGGCGCAGTCGGCTAAGCTTTTGACTCCTGGTTTCTGCTCAGGCCATGATCCTAAGGTTGTGAGATGGAGCCATGCATGGGGCTCTGCACTCCGCATGGGGATGATTGTCTCCTTAGCCCTCGGCCCCTCCCCCCACTGGCACTCGCGCTCTCTCTCTCTCTCTCTAAAATAAATAAATAAAATCTTTAAATATATGTATATATTCTATATTGTTGTAGAAAGATATACAAACGTTAATAAACACACAATCCCCTTTGTATACATTTATTAATATGAGGATTAAATGCATTCAACTCTTCTGAAGGCAACCGAGGAAAAATTTAATTTTCTAAAACACATCTTCCCAGCCCATATATTTGGAATCGAGAAGGTGAAGTCAACTCAAGAGTTCTAAAATTGTTTTCCAAACATTGAACCTAGAATCAAAATTAAATGGAAGTATCTTTTGACTTGGAGGCCACAACCACTTTTATGAGCCCTTATTACAGCTTATTTATGTTAATGGTATGCAAGTCTTTGCATAGCAGCCGAAGGAGGCCTTGATTAAATGCTTTTGTGGTGAATTTAGAAGGTCAGAAGAAGGGCGGGATGAGAATACAACAAAGGAACACAAACTCCATGGGGGCAGGGAGCTGGCAGCAAGCTGGGCAGGCCGATAGTGGGAACTCTACCACAGGACGTCGGTCCCATGGGTCTCATGAATTCCAGCCAAAGAGAACTATCCCAGCACAATTCCATGAATTCACATCCATTCGTTATTCACTTAACAAACATTTGCTGAGTGTCTATGACATGCCAAGCACTATGCTGGGTGCTTTATAAGAAGGAGTAAAACACAGCTCTGTGCCCTGGAAGAGCTTTCAGTCTAACGGTCTAATCAGGGGAGAGGGAGAGAGAGCATAGACAACTACGGTGCAAAATATGTTTCAGTTACTAAATGCTGCGTAACAGAGAACCCCAAAATGTAGCGGTTTAAAACAACCATTCTGTCACCCCCACCGATGCTGTGGGCCATGAAGCTACGCAGCGCTTGGCGGCAATGACCATACTCTGGCCCAGGATGTCTGGCTCTTAGTGAGAAGACTGCAGAGCTGGAGGCTAGAAGGAGCTGGAGGTGTCTTTCTCCTGATCTCGCCCTTTACGTTGGCTGTTGGCCAGGATCTCTGCTGGGGCTGTCAGTTAAGCGCTCTATCCATGTCATCTGGCCTTCCTTGTGGCATGGCAGCCTCAAGGTAGTAGGATTTCTGAGCTAGTCGTTTGGGGCTCCAAAACGTGTGTCCTAGCTCACAGGGCAAAAGGTGCTCTGCCTTTTATGACCTAGTCTTGAGAGTCATCCCCTACTTCCATCACATTCTCTTGGTTACAGGCACATTAGCAGCCCTCTCAGAACGGGGGGCGGGGGGAATGTGACTCTACCTCTCAATGGCAGAACGACCCCGTTCTAGAAGAGCGTGGGGCATAGGAGACATTGTTACAGCTATCTGTAGAAAATTCAATTGGCCACAGGATAGTAATTTTTAAATACATCTTTGACAATCCTTTCTGCAAGAAGTGGGACCCAATTCCTAACTCTCCAGTGTTGGCTGGTCTTAGTGACTCTCTTCTAGCAAACGGGGTGGTGGAAATGATGCTCTGTGACTTTTGAGTCCTAAAAAAGTATAGCTTCTGCCACCCCTTCTCTCCTCCCTCCCTCTCCCCCCTCCTCCTGTCAACCCCCCCCAACCCCACCCCCACCCCCACTCCCATTCTGGGGAAGCCAGACACCATATCTTGAGGACATGCAAGCTGCCCTGAGACAGGCCCGTGAAAAGAATTGGATCTACAGCCGCAGTTAGCCACATTAGAGGTAAATCCTCCGTTCCCAGTCAAGCCACAGCTGACATCTTGACTACAACCTCCCGAGAGACCCCAAGCCCGAATCGCTCAGTCTTGTCAGCCCCCAATTCCTGACCCCAGAAGCTGTCGGAGATAATAAATGTTTCTTGTTGTTCTGAGCCATTAAGTTTGGGGTTACACTTGTTCCAGAACAGTAGATAACCACTGCATCTAGTACAACAAGTATGTAGGAGTGCGTGTTGGTGTTTGTAGGAGAGCCACCTTGTCTAGGCTTGCTGGACCAGGAAGGCTTCCTCAAGGAGGAAATGCACGTGCCAGGTCTTCAAAGGCTCAGACTGGGAATGGCAAGCTAAGGCCTAGGAACCTGGATGTACCACATAAGAACAATGGAAATAGGGAAAGAATTATGGGTGAATAGTGACCCAGGTCTAACTAATTGTCTGTCAGATGGGGCCTTCCTTGTGGACCACTCAGAAACTGAGGAGAACTAATATATTCCAAGAGCTGAGACCAGGACCTGGCCTTAGTTGGGATGCGGTGTTCACCCACCCTTCTCCCCCAGGTCAGCCTCAGCATCACCCTGGAGTTATTAGAAGGGCAGATCCAAGCCCTGCCCGTGCCCCAGACCTAAGACTCTACATCAGGACACCACCTGCAGATGGTGCAAATGGCCTGTGAACATTTGAGAAGCCCCCTGCAGAGGACAGATGTGGAGTCCCCACTCCAGAGCCCCTGGTGCCTCATAGGAAGAGCTCACGGTTGTGGGAAATGTAGACAGCAGCCTGGAGAGCCAGGGACTAGTAAAAGAAACAGAAAACCATCTTGCCTGGTGGTGACAATTGACTTTCTTACTTCTGTGTTCCATTTTTAACCCAAGGTCCTCTTTGAATTAAAATAAAACTTAAAAAAAAAAAAGGAAATTAGTTCCTGTAATTTCCTCTTCTTTTGGTATTTTGACATCTCCCGTAGGACCACAGTGCTCATTAATCTAGTCCCAAGGCAAATCGTCATTTTTCCTTAATGACTTCCTAAACTTCGCCTTATCTGATTAGGTGTCAAGTTAAGTCTGCCTTGAAAAGCCTCCAGTACCCACTTCCTTGCCAGCTGATTTTCTCCAGGAAGACCTGGAGGATCAATACTGTGGAGGAAGCTGGGTGGATCAATGGGACAAGGTTTCCTTTGTAACACAGCTCCATGTCTGATGACTTCCTCTGCTCAGCTGTGTCCCTGGCGGCAGGCCGGGGGCTGAGGCCAGGCTCTGCAGGGAGCTACAGCTCTCCCATCTCCGCTCCTGGAAGGGTCATCTTGCCTTGGACTCACCAGTCCGCAGGCTGGATGTGCAGTTTCAGCTGAGAGCAGTCATCCGAACTGAGAGAGGGACTCGTTATTCTCCAACAAGGTGGTAGGAGGTCTCCATGTTGATGAATTTGGATGGATCAGAAAGGGTGGCCAAATGGAATGGCCTTCTTGGAGACAAGAGTCATGGGATGGCAGTGCACCAAATGGTCCAGGAACAGATGGATCCTCCTTTGAATTCACACATGTCATTTGTCCCTGATTCTTCCTCTTCTTCTTCTTCTTTTTTTTTTTTACTCATATTTAAAATTCAGGATATTTAAACTAAAAAACAAGCAAACTCAAACAGTTCACCTGCTTTTTTCCACCTCTGACCCTCTACATCTGGCCACCACCAGTCCGTTCTCTGTATTTATGAGCTTACGTATTTATTTATTTTTAGATTCTACACGATATTTGTCTTTCTCTGTCTTAGTTCACTTAGCATAATGCCCTCAGGTCCATCTGTGTTGTCGCAAATGGCAAGAGTTCATGCTTTGTTGTTGGTGAGTAATATTTTACAATATGTATTGTAAATATGTATATATAATTGTATAGTAAATATGTAAATATGTATATTTACAGTATGTACTGTAAATATGTAAATTGTAAAATATTATACAATATGTGTGTATATGTATATGTGTATGCACACATCATATCTTCTTTACCCACTCACCTTTAACGGACACTTAGGTTCTTTCCCTATCTTGGCTGCTGTAAATAATGCTGCATTGAACATGAGTGTACATATATCTTTTCATATCTTTTCAAGTGCTTTCATTTTCCTTGGGTAAATACCCAGAAGTGAAATTGCTAGGGCATAGGTAAGTCTATTTTCAATTTTTTGAGGATCCTCCATGCTGTTTTCCAGAGTGGCTGCACCAATTTACATTCCCACCAACAGTGCACAAGAATTTCCTTTTCTCCACATCCTCGCCAACACTTGCTATGTCTAGTCTTTTTGAAAGTAGCCATTCTAACGGGTGTGAGGTGATATCTCATTGTGGTTTTGATTTGCATCTTCCTGATGATTAATGATGTAGAGCATCATTTCATGTACCTGTTGGCCATCTGTATGTCTTTTTTTGGAAAATGTTTATTCAGATCTTCTGCCCATTTTTAAATCAGATTTTGTTTGTTTCTTTTGCTCTTGAGATACAGGAGTTCTTTGTATATTTGGTATTAGACCCTATCAGATATATAAATCATATATCGAAATACTTTCTCTCATTCGGTGGGTTGCCTTTTCATTTTGTTGATGGTTTCCTTTGCTGTGCAGAAGCTTTTTAGTTTGGTGTAGTCCCGCTTGCTTATTTTTGATCTTGTTTTTTTTTTTTTTTTGCTTTGGGCATCAGATTCAAAAAATCATTGCCAAAACCTATGTCAAGAAGCTTACCACCTATGTTTTCCTCTAGGATTTTTATGGTTTCAGGTCTTACTTTCAAGTCTTTAATCCATTCTGAGTAATTTTTATCTATGGTGTAAGAAAGTGGTCCAGTTTCATTTTTTTGCATCTGGCTGCCCAGTTTTCCCAACACCATTTATTGAAGAGACTGCCCTTTCCCGCATTGCATAGCCTTGGCTCCTTTGTCATAAATTAATTGACTATGTATGTGTGAGTTTATTTCTGGGCTCTCTATTCTGTCCCGTTGACCTATGTCTATTTTTTTGCCAATACTATACTGTTTTAATTACTATAGCTTTGTAATATAGTTTGAAAAAGGGAGCATGATGCTTTGTTCTTCTTTTTCAAGATTGCTTTGGCTGTTTGGGGTCTTTTGTGGTTCCACACACATTTTAGGATTGTTTGTTCTAGTTCTGTGAAAAAAATGTCATTGGAATTTTGATAGGGATTGCATTGAATCTGTAGATTGCTTAGGGGTAGTATGGACATTTTAACAATATTAATTCTTCCAGTCCGTGAACGTGGACTAGCTTTCCATTTATTTGTGTCTTATTCAATTTCTTTCATTAATGTCCTGTAATTTTCAATATACAGGTTTTTCACTTCCTTGGTTAAATTTATTCCCAGGTATTTTATTCTTTTTGATACAGTAGTGAATTAGATTGTTTTCATAATTTCTCTTTCTAATAGTTCATTATTAGTATAAAGAAATACAACAGAGTTGTGTATTGATTTTGTAGTCTTCAAGTTTACTGAATTCATTTATTAGTTCTAACAGTTTTTTGATGGAGTGTTTAGGGTTTTCTAAATATAATATCATGTCACCTGCAAATACTGACAATTTTACTTCTTCTATTCCAATTGGGTCTCTTTTCCTTCTTGCCTAATTACTCTGTCTAGGACTTCCAATACTATTGAATAAAAGTGGTGAGAGTGTCCTGTTCTTGGTCTCAGAGGACAAGCTTTTAGCTTTTTACCATTGAGTATGATGTTAGCTGTGGGCTTGTCATACATGGCCTTTATTATGTTGAGCTCTGTTCCTTTTATGCCCACTTTTTTGAGAGTTTTTATCATAAATTGATATTGAACTATGTCAGATGCTTTTTTTGCATCTATTGAGATGATCATATGATTTTTATCCTTCATTTTTTTAATGTGTATAGCATTGATTGATTTGGAAATGTTGGACCAAGCTTGCATCCTTGGAGTAAATCCCACTTGATTCATGGTGTATGATCCTTTTAATGTATTATTGGGTTGGTTTGTTAATATTTGTTGAGAATTTTTCCATCTATATTCATCAGGGATATTGGTCTGTAATTTTTTTTTTCATGTGACTTTCTTGTCTGGTTTTGGTATCAGAGTAATGCTGGCCTCATAAAATGATTTTGGAAGAGTTCCCTCCTCTTGTGTTTTCGGAAGAATTTGTCCCTGATCCTTTGCTAGGAAAGGAGTGACCTCTTGTATACTCAGTCAGCGTAATAAACATGATTACTGAAGAGGACAAGAGGCACAGATGAATTCAGAGTATTCTTGAGCAATCAAAGAATGACATTATGCTGCACTGTGACATATGCTCAAAGACACACATTTTTTTTTCTCTCCTTGTCCAGCTCCAGTGTGGTAAGACACTGGGCAGAGATTGGAGGAGAGGAAGAGAATGCAAGTCTTCTCAGATAATTAGAATTTTACTACAGTTATTTGGGGATGAAATGGCATATTATTTAAGATATGGCTCTCTGAATCAGATAGCCACTCCATCATTTAGCGCTTGGTACACAGAGCTTAATTAAAAATTTAATAACACTTATTGAATGCCTTCTATAGAAGTAGTAAATATACCAGTGTTAAAACTAATATTATTAGCTTTATTCTACTGTGATTTTCTTATAGAAATGATGCACAGTTCCACAGTCTCTCTGCCAGGTTCTAACTCCAGAGCTGAAGATCGTCCTTTTCTTTTCTTTCTTTATTTCTTCCTTCCCCGTTATGCCGAGATTCATCCCAATTCAAAGTTGGGTTTCCCAGAAACACTCTTCAGTACTTTTGCCTTTGCCTTTTTCTAGTCCCCATATCACTCTGCTAGTGCTCAAGGCTGGTGGCTCTCCAAGATTTGAAGGGGCAAGCTGGTGTTCTTGGAGGCCAAGAGGCATATATCCTTCATGCAAGAATTCACGTGGTGCAGGGGGGCATAACCCCAAGCAGTTTCTCCAGTGGTGGTGATGAACGTGGCCATCCCTCCCTGCTTGTAGCCAGCCGCTGTGCACGGTAAGGGGCTACTGTGTTCAGTTGTACCAGTCAGTTTCCCTCAAAAAGAAATTGTGTATACGATCTCCACATCGACAAAGAACCTTCATAGCAACCCCTAGCTTTAGATTAGGGTTTGATTAAAGAACTGGGTACTATAGCCAGGACACATAGTGAACACATAAACCTGCTATCCCAGCAGCATGGCTGGAACCAAGTCATGGTGCCCGCGTGGGGCTAGAGGCCTTCACTTTGGCCTCCGTAGCCCTGTGCTCCGAGCAGCACGAGAGCAGTAGGAGGGTGGGCATGCCAAGAAGATGCATGGAGGACATGCAACCAAATGCCTGCTGGAAATGTTTGCAGTCCTATAGAAAGGGCTTGATGTGTTTCTGCAAGTCTGATGCATAGTCTTGTAACATGTTATTTATGCAGAAGAGACACCAATTAATTTTTTTTTTTTGTAATTTCTCTACAATTACCAAACTGGAATCTCTTTAAAACCTGCATTGTTAGACATGCCATATCCAGATGTTTTGTACTAAGCCAGTGAACCATGTTGAGAATGTAGACAATCTGTTCCAAAGGCCTATTGCACCATGAATTTCAAAAACAACCTTTAGGACTTCAGAGCATGAATTAATATTAGCAGTAATTCTGGTATATGTTAGTCTGAGAATCAGAATCTTGGACACTATAAGGTATCTTTCCCTTAACAAGCTATGTCATCCCGTATTCATTTGAGGATGTCTAGGAGCTCTGGGTCATTTCTCCTGTTAACACGCACATACTTTGCCAGAGGAGAGGGAGAAAGCAACAATGATCCAGTGTTCTAGGCGCTGTCCCCAAGTTCTTGAGCAGACTCTGCACTGAGCATGGAGCCCAAAGCGGGGCTCGATCCCACAACCCAGAGATCATGACCAGAGCCCAAATCAAGGGTGGACGCTCAACTAACTGAGCCACCCAGGCACCCCTTATCCACCTTTGAAATGAAGAATAAGGAACACAGAACTTTTCCATTAACATATCAGTAAATACAATGGGAACATACTGAGTTCTTTGTCATAGAAGGCTGGAAGGGAAAACTGTAAAGATACAAAATACGCAATGAGTGAGGAAGAAAGAAGTAGAAAACTGAGGAAGAGTAGGGATAAAAACAGAAGTGGAAAAGATATCCGCCCCCCCAACAGAGAAAACATTAAAATGGAAGGAATAAGTCACTAGCCTGAATTTGGGTGAACTATGCGGGATTGTTCACTTCAGCTGACAGGGAGGCCAGGACCAAATTTCAATCAATATCTAATGAATATTGATTGATGGTGAGCCCAGGTAAGTAATTGTATTCCCAGAACTTGAATGCCTGCAGGCACTTAACCCTCTGGCTGGTGCCCTCTGCCAGGACCTTCCCCGGGAGGAAGGGCTGGGTCATCAGACTCTCCTTGCCCGCCTCCCCTCCACTCTCCACATATTTCCAGGAGCTTCGGCAAGATGACTTCTATCGGTTAAGAGCAGCAGGGAAACTCCAGATCTGGTTTCGGAGATAAAAACAGGAGCAGTCAGGGTTGGTACCCCTCCAGGCCCCCAGGCCTGGTGCTCTGGGAGATTTTCCAGAGGAGAGGGCAACCAGGTTTAGACCTTGAGAATTTTTACCAAGATTATATGGAATAAATCATTAAGAAATCAAGATAAACAGGTGTACTTAACTTCATCAGGAATTACTCACGGTTTCCTGGAACATTCGTTCCTTAGCAGCCCTGTAGTGTGAGGAGACCCCTCTCTGAAGAATCTCATTAGCACATGAAGTGTGTTGTCCTGACAAGGCTGGTGGTGAGGACAGTGATATGTCTCATTGTTTTCCAAAAGACCCATCTCCACAAACACTTGTTAATGTCACCCCCTAGTGTTACTGAACTGGGGTTCCACGGAGCAGAGTATGGGAATGTGCTTTTGGGTGTGGGTAAAGTCTGCATTACGTGTCACCAGTCGTGATTAGCTTTTCTGGAAGCGGCTTGTGACCACACAGGCCCGCTGGTGTGCTTGGACTGCCCGGAAGGCTGAGTCCCACAGACACTCCCTGCCCCAACTTTGACTGTCTGTCTCTCCCATTTGAAGAAACAGAGTCATTTTCTCATCCCAAGCTCAACCTCTCCGTTTCCCCCTTCCCAACCTCACACTATCGTTGCAAAATCATGTCAGCTTAAGTCCTTCCAGGGCTGAAACCCTCCAGTGGCTTCCCATTACATTTATAGTAAAATCCAGAGTTCTTCCTGTGGTTTCTGAGGCTGGCCTGGCTCATGTCTGCTGACTCACTTCCTACCACTCCCATCTTATACCTTGTGCCCCAGGCTCTGTACCTTCCTGCAGGGACCTGCAAGCATCCGGCACACTCCCCCAGCACGACTCGCCTTTTCTGCCCCCTCCGCTGGAGAGCCTTCCCCAGCTACTGACGTGATAGGTTCTCAAGTTATTACCTCCCAGATGCCTTCCCTGGCCGCCCCCTCCTGCAATCCCCCCCTTAGCCTACCATATTTTCCCGGAATGTGCACACCACTCTTGATCCCACAGTGTTTCCTCCTTAGTGGACAAGCTTTCAGAGGACGGGTATTTGTTTTTCTCATTCATGGCGGCATTTCCAAGGGCCTGGAACAGGGCTGGCCACCCAATGAGTGCTCCTCAAATGTTTGCTCAGTGACTGCATCCTGGTGGAACTCTCCCAGCTCGTCACCTTTCCAGTGTTTCCTCTCCTGGCTTCTAGGATTTAACACGTTAAGTTGAACTCTAACCCTTAACTCTGGTCTACTCCCCAACTCTGTTGCTTCAGACCTATCTGGGGATGTAGGTCCTCCCCTCCAGGTCCAACTGCTCAGAGTTGGTGTCCCCCACACAATCACCACGTGATATTTGATGTGCTTTCCCTGCTGCACTTGGCACGGACCCCTTTCTTCCATCTTTTCAAACTTTCCCTTCTCTTATTTCTCCCGATTTCCCTCCAACCTCCCAGACTCACCAGTTCCTGGATTTTTCTTAATGTTGCTTTAAATACTGGTAATAATTCAGCACTCAGTGTCCACAGTATAACTTACCATGTCCCTCCCTGTTGCATTTCTCCGTCTCCTTGAAAGAGAGTGTTTGAAGATGGTGAACCCAATCATTCAGGAAAGAAGTCAGGACTATCCTTCTGCTTTGTGACTGGTTTTGTTAAGGTCTGTTAAGCTATGCTAGTCCTCAAACTCTGACACCTGGAGGCACTCTTGACTATCAGGACATGTAGCAGCATACGAAGCATGAAACCTTGTAAGAGAGGAAGGGGTGCCCAGGCCCGTGCAAGAGTGGGCAGAGCCTTAACATGACCTGCTCACTGGCTATTGCACCTGCCAAGAGAAGGGAGTCGGGTGCGACTGCGTGTGTTGAATGAGCCTGTTGGGAGTGGTAACCCTCCCTAGGTCTAAAGTTTCTGTGGATGTGAAGTTTCGGATCTGAGAGATAGAGAGTGGCTTTCCTAGAATTGTTTCCTATTCCCAACGGTAAAGACAACTGAGCCATGGCTGGATGCATTAGATACCCCAGCTTTTCTTGTCTTCCTCTGGGTCTCTGACTGCTTAATGCAGTTCTACCAAGTACGCTTCTGCTGCATAGACCAGGAACACACTGAGGGAACTGTGACGTTAAGTGCATCTACAAACCTTCTTTGGCCTTTTAAAGATGACTTGTTACTGTATAAAATCCCTGTAATTCTAGATGGCTCTAGAGGTAGGAATGACTGTGTATTCATTGCAGGACACACCACACAATGAATGTTTGTTTGAAAAGTGTTTATTCCAATTAGCCTTCCAGTCCACTTGTTGTCCTATAGTGCTTGTCTTCTCTGGATAATTGCTTTTTCCCCCTTTTGGGGGGAAGACTGCCATTGGAAAGAGCTAGAACCTTACCCTGAAAATAGTAGCCAGCTTCTTGTCCTGAGTTACTCTTCAGCTTGATTTGGAGTTAAATGGTAAGTTTGCTTCAAATTCCAAATGTTTCCAGCATGGTTAAATTAAACTGTATTTTATTCTTGTGGAGAAAAGAATATATGTAATTTTGGACATAGATACTGTTGAGATCTCCAAGAGGCCCCGATGACTAGTATCCTTCCCAGATATTTTTCTGAACAATTTGAGAACTTAAGCAAAGACATGGAGGATGGTGGCCAGAATGTTTCCTCTGTCCCTGATGGAGCCTGTCTAGGAAGCTATAGCTTTGTAAAATCCAAATGGGCCTGCTGACCAAGCCCCAGAATTGGGCAGGCAGTGGGCCCAGGGCAGCCTCCTAAGGTCAAAGAGAGCAGTTCCCAGGGAGTGTTGGAATGCTCACTTGAGGATGGAGTGTAGACCCAAGTCGAGAATTCCTGTTTAACCTTCCTAAACTCACCAGTCATATATTACCCCACCTCTCCTGGGTCAGGCGAGTAAAGGGGTGTTAGGAGGGCAGGCATTTATGTAGAGAAACCAGAAGTGAAGAGAGGCTCCCATCTGAATGGCAACAGTATCAGATCACTTACCTTGGAAAGTGTTTCATTCATTCATTCCTCAAATGTTCCCTGGACTTCTACTCTGTAAGAGGCACCAAGTCTGATATCACAAAGATGAAAAAATGTTTCTTTCCTCAAATAACAGTCTTGTGGAGGACTCATACACACACACACACACACACACACACACACACACACAGGAGTGGTGACCAAGTTTGGGAGTGAGGCTGATCAAGGACATGAGAACCACTCATGAAGGTTCTTTATAACATGCTAAGGAGCTCTAACTTCATCTTTTAGATTAGTGCTGCCCATTAGAAGTATAATGAGAACCACATATGCAATCTTTAGTTTTCTGGTAGCCACATTGAAAAATTAAAAGAAACAGGTGAAATTCATTTTAATAACATATCTCATTACCACAATACGTTCAAATTACCATTTCAAAATGTTACCATTATAAAACACTGGACAGCACAGCTAGAGACACTGATTATTAACCCCACTTTACATATGGAGACCTTGAGGCTTAGAAAAGTGAACCATCTTGAAGAGAACAGACCCATTTTCAATATGGCTGCTGAGGTTACTTCACCCACTCTTGTTCTGCAAGAAGAAAGATTAAACTAAAACTAAAAATTAAACTAAAACCTAAACTAAAAATTAAAACCAACCTAAAAATACTGAATAAAAACTATTTTTGAAAATCTTCTTCAAAGTGTCAAAATGCTGTCAAGGTAGCAAGGACATGCCAGGCAACATCTAAGGGAAGAAAGGAGCCAAGAGAGTTCTCATCATTTTGAAGGAGGCGAGAAAGGGGAGAGAAGAAAGACACGTTGGAAACGGGAGATGAATAGAGTGCATAAAATAAGATGGTCACTCAAAGTCCGGGAGGGAGACCAGTGTGCCACCCCATACACTCTACGGCTCGGGTCACAATGCTGCAGGCTGGGGGCCTCGAGGCGGAAGCACCATTTCTGCCTTCAAGATTGAAGAAAAACAGGGGCGCCTGAGTGGCTCAGTCGTTAAGCGTCTGCCTTTGGCTCAGGTCATGGTCCCGGGGTCCTGGGATCGAGCCTTACATCGGGCTCCCTGCTCAACAGGGAGTCTGCTTCTCCCTCTCCCACTCCCCCTGCTTGTGTTCCCTCTCTCACTGTCTTTGTCTCTGTCAAATAAATAAAATCTTAAAAAAAAAAAAGATTGAAGAAAAACAAATGACCTTCCCAAAGTCATCACCTAGAAGTAGAGTCAGTGATCCAACCCAGTCTGTGCTGACTCCAGAGTTTGAACTTACTGAGGGAACAGTAACCTCCTGGGGGCCTAATTTTGTCCACATTGACTGAAACTCTCTTCTGCCACAACATCGTTACCCGCTGGGGTGACGCAGATGCAATTTCTCAGCTCATGTAACCTGTATCTGACAAAATCTTGGTTATTGATATTTCAAACATCAATCGACAAAAGGCAAATGGCTGCAATTTAACCTTGACTGTGTCCTTACCCTAATGATTCAATCGATGTCTCCAGGACTATGACAGGTGGAAAAATGTATGTACACATCTTTAATCTTGTCTGGCTCTAGTTTCACCAGCCATCAGAGCTGCTGGGAGTGGAAGATCTCTCCACTCGTACCTGAGATGTTTGGCCCCTTCTCTTTCTGCCGCTTGGCATCTTAACTTCAGCGGTTTGGGGGTTCGGCCCCCTTGATCAGAGATCTGCTTCTCTACACTTGAGTTTATATTGCGATGGTATAATTGTCCCCGTTTTGTTCAGTTCCTAAGTACCATATTTTTACTGTTCTACATATTTCTTACTCTTAATTTGCATACAGCAGAGTGGTTAAGAGTGTGGGGTTTGGAGTCCACTGGGCCTAGGTTGAGTCTGGCCTTGTGACCCTGGGTGTCTACTCAAGTCCTCTATACTTTGGTGTTCTCATGTGTAAAAAGGGTCTACTATAGCTGCCTCATTAAATAAGATAACATTTGTAAACATTGTCGCTATGCATAGCCCATAACGAGCACTTGATCAATATGTTATTATATCTGGAATCCAGTCATTAGCCTTTCAAGGATTCAGAAACCAAGGTAGTGATGCTGGGGAGATTTGAACACCAGAGTAGCAGTGAGTCTAACTGAATTCTGTTCATGGGAAATGTAGATTGGGAAGACTGTTTGCCTCTGAATATATTTGTCAAGAACAAAGAACAAGCCTTGACTACCATTATAGCCTCAGATTAGAGTCTATTGGATAGATAGGTCAAATTATGGCCCAAGAGCCAACGCCACTGACTCTCCTAATGATGGATTCCTTTCTGCTGGCCTTTACCCTAGAGATGGATATTTCAGGTCATGTTGATGTCGTTCCTTTTCCTTCTGGACCTATAGGGGTTTGGCAGCTGCTGATTTTCCTTTCTTGCCGTCATGATTGCAGAGTGAGATTTGAGGTGTTTGGAGGTGCAGGTGGAGTGGGATTCTTTCTACCGTCTTGGTCAACATCGTAAGGCCAGGGATCTGACAGAACCTCAGTTTGCTTTCTTCCTGGCAAAGCGTCTCAAGGACTCTGTTGATGGGCCATCAAGAACTGACACCAGCTGAAAGGCAGGAGAGAACATGCCAAGGGCAGAAACATCAATGGTAGTTTATGTGTCTTCTAGAACATTCTTTTATGGAAGAAATAGAAAAGGATCAACTCACCCTGTCCTTTTTTTAATTAATAGACTTTATTAAGAGTGGTTTTAGGTTTATAGGAAAACAGAAAGTACAGTTAGTTCCTGTGTAACCCTCACTTCTGCCCCCTGCCCCCCCCCCCCACACACACGGTTTCCGCTACTATTAGCATCTTGCATTAGTGTGGTATGACAATATCATAGACAGCAGTTCCACTGCCTTGAGAATCCCCTGGGCTCCACCCGGGCCCCCCTCCCCGTCCCCGCTGCCTCTGTGCCCGGCCGTACCCAGCTCATGGCCGTGTTGCAGATGCAGCCTGTCTAAAGGACATCAGCTTGCAAAGGTCACCCTGGTTCTTTTCCTTCCTGTCCTTCACGGAATCTAAGGTGCCCCTGATTGTGGGGCGCATCCTGCCTTAGAGATCTCTAAGAACGAAGCAGACCCGCCACAGTTACACGGAGGTGCAGCTTCCATGGTAAGAGGCACTGAGTCCAGATGTGCTACAATGAGGACAAATACGCATCCCGGATAAAATGATAAAATGTGACATAGAGCCCAGGCCCGCACGGGTACAGAGCCTCCGGAGGCCGGTGCCAAGGTTGCTGTTTGGCCTCTGCTGAGGGGACCCTGAGTGGGTTGGGAGGGCCGGTGGTGAGGAGAGGGTGAAGGGGATCGTGGGCGGAAGGAAGCTGAGGGAGGGAGCTCTAGGCTGCGCCCACCCCCTCCCCAGCCTTGGTCCTGGAAGTGCACAAACCAGAGATCCCGGGTAAGGGCGAGTTACCGAAATGTGAGCCTCAGTCTCTGCATCTGTGTGGAAGATCCTAATCCTGACAAGTGACCTGGGGCTAGGTGATGAGATAGGCTATGTGACAAACCTAGGTCCCTGCCTGTGCACGGTGTGTGCTCTCCCCTCCTTCCTCCTTCCTTGACTCCCCCCCTTGCCCCCTGCTCCATCCCCTGTGTCCTTCCACTATCCCCCCAGTCCCCACGCGCCACCCCCCAGTCAGCCTGGGCTGGGGTTACCTCACCTCCCCAGGATGCCGGAGCCCCTGCCTCACCCGGGGCTCTGCCGGCTGCAGCGATTAGCCCCCACAACCAGTGCTGGTGGGGATTACGTGGGGTGCTCACAGATGGCAAAGCCTCTTAGTTCTTGGCCTTGGTGTTCCCAGGGCTGTTGAGCAATTAGGGTGTTAGTAACAGGTCGTTGTGCCCACTGAGTGGCTTTAAAACTTGATTAGATAAAGCTCAGGCAAACCCCAGTAAAATGATTTCTCAGGGACCTTTGGAAGATTGGGATATATTTGAAGCACAGGTTTATTATTTAACAATTGCTAAGATTCTCGGAAACACATGTTCTGCATATTCATGAGGTCAGCAAGGTGAGAAAACTCTGCCATCCACTGCTAGGAATCCCGGGTGGCAACAGGAATCCTGCTCCCCCAGATCCGTGACCTTGGGGAGCCCTGTCCCTTCTGTCTTGTCATCTGTAGAATGGGGGAGTCAGGCCCATCTCCCAGATGGCTGTCAGGGTCCCACGAGGTCCACGAGAGCCCATGGGACCGTCGAGGCAGGTCAGTCCATCCAGAGCTGCCTTCCCAGAGCCTCCTCAGTGCTCGTTGCCATGCCAACGGCTGGCTTGATAAGGACTCAGACTGGCAGATTTAGCAAATAAAAATTCAGGCTGCCCAGTGAAATTTGAATTTCAGATAAACAACACAGAATTTTTTAATATGAGTATGCCCCAGATATTCCATGGCTCATACTTTACTGTAACTGTATCTTTCCTTTATTGTTGCATGAGACATACTTACGCTGAACAACAATTTGTAGCTTATCTGAAATTCAGTTTCGCTGGGCACCTTGTGTTCTATCTGACAACCTTAACAGGGACAGAATATTACCGTGTTGAAAACACTAGTGAAGTGTTTCACTTGAAACGGCTGATGTTAGGACAGATTCTGAACTATCTGGTGGCCTCATTTATCACTTGTGAGAGAAGAATAACCAATTTATACATTATTCTCGATAATTAAAAGTTGCTCCACTGAAGTTGGTCCTTTACTAGAAAAGACAAAGTTAAGTACCCCGTGGCCTCCTAAGCTGAGAGGAGGAGTGTCTCCATGTGAAGAAAAGTTCTGTTTTTTCTTTTAAGTTTATCTGTTTTTTTTGTAATCTCTACACAAAATGTGGGGCTTGAACTCACGACCCCAAGATCAAGAGTCGCATGCCCTTCCCACTGAGCCAGCCAGGTGCCCCAAAGGAAAGATGTTTTAAAAAACAACTCCAGGATGGTTTGTTCTTCACATGGCCTTACAAATTATTTGGGGAATAGTGTATATTTTAGCATCTTAATTTTTTTTAACCTTCTACAAATTATAATTTATGTATTTCTCGGTGGGTAATGAATCTGAGTTATGAAAATAAGCCTAATTATATTTTGATGAGGGGAAGGTGAGAGAAGATAGCAAATAGATAAAAATTAAGAGCAGGTATTTATCTTAAGTAGATTCTAAAATTTGCTTTAAATGCTCTTAAAGTGATTAGTAATTTCTTAATGTTGCTTAAAAAAAAAAATGTACTGGGCTAGAGGACCCTACCAATCCTTAACGGATTTTTTTGACATAATCTGGATCTTTGTGAATTTCTTCTTCCCTGACACGCACACACTTACCCAAGTTGGTGAATGACAGATATTTGCCTGCGGTCGTGCAAGCCCTGTTCCGTGTGTCACAGGCAGCAAACCAACAAAACGGGCAAGGCTCAGCTGCCCCCACCCCCAAACTCCCGAGGGAATTCGTGCTCTATGGGGGGAGAAACCCCTACCAGGGAAGCCTCCAGAATGTGAGAAAGAAGAGAATCAAGCTGACCATTACCACGGCTACCTGCAGGTTCTTTTGCAAACATTGGTCTTATTTAATGTTCAGAACAATTTTTTTAGTGACATTATATTATTCCTTTTTTACAGAGAAAACTGAAAGCCAGAGAGGTTGAGTAATATGCTGATTTAATAAAGCTAGTAAGTGATGGAATGAGATTTCAAATCACGTCTGTCTGACTTTGATGAACTATTGGTACAGAGTCCCTAAATGGGGGGATTGGGGAAGAGAGACAAGCTACTTGTAATGGAAGGGGTTGGGGGGGGGGCATCAAGAAAAACTTCCCAGGGAAATCTCATTTGAGCTGAGACCTGGTGGACAGATAAGGTTTTGACATGCAATTCAAAGGGACTTTGGGCCTAGAGAAGAGCTTGAGCAAGAGGCCAGACCTTAGGGGTAGGGACAGAGTTCTAGGTAGTTCCAGGAACTTGACTTTAGCTCAAGGTGTGTGGTAGGACGAAGCGGAAGAGCCAGGGTGGGCCAAGCAGTAGGACTCTGCTAAGGAGTCTCACTGCGTCTGTGGATGATGGGGACCCAACAAGCGTGTTGACAGGATTAAGTGGGCATGGGGCACAGACTGGATGAGAGGAGCCTGTGATGCTGGAGGCAGACAGACCAGAAAGAAGGTCATCGGGGGCGGGGGGGGGGGGGGACAGGGCACCACTGAGAATGGAAAAGAGGAAGGATAGCAGCAGACACGGACGAGGTAGGACTGGGGACCAAGGCGATGGCAGTGGATGGCGGGGGGTTACTGTCGAGGGGTGACCAGCTGACCCGTGAGTACGCCGTAAGTTAAAATTCCTGGCCACAAACAAATGGCTCTTTGTAGAGGAGCCCTAGAGATAGCAGGACGTGGGATGGACCTCCCTCTAGGCTGGTTGTATTTGGAAGACTTACACATTCCAGAGTCTGATCCTCAGTGTTTTGGGCTATGACATTTGATTTATTATTATTTTAATCAGGCTCCAATGAACTGATATTAAGCAATCTTATGATACACTTATGTCTGAAAATAAGAATGCAGCTCATAGTTTATTTCTCAGTGGAGACAGTAGGATGAAGTGAATGCTCACATTTGCTGATCAAGACGTTTTTGCCCTGAAGACTGATGTGCACTGGAATTCAGATCACACTTAGGAGGCGGATGGGTACATGTGCAATCTGGGCAAAGGGACTCGGTGGGTATGCCGTGGTAGAGGGGTATCAGCCCCATGGGCAGGCCTGGCCCCCACGTGACCAGCGTGCCTTCTGGTTGATTCACTCTTTCTACAGTTGTATCCTTTTCTTTACATGAAGCTGGGGTCTGAGTGTTGGCCAGGAGACCATTTGTTCTCTTGAAGGTGACTTCTGCACATCTCTGCACGGTCCTCGGCGTTTGTTTTTACGGTTTTACGTTGAGAACGCCATCTTGTGCCTTATTTCCAGGCTTGTTGGCAGAAACTCAGCGTGGAATGTGGGTTCCGCCCACATGGGGACAGTGTGGACCCAACTTCCATTCAAGGATGGAAGGAAAGGCCTCTTATCTTCAAGGAGAACATTTGGGCCTGAGGTTTAACAAGGGTATAACATCTTTGTGCATATGGGAAGGTAAACACCTCAGAATATGACCACAGCCTTCATACTTCTTGGTTTTAAGAAAGCTTTCTTTCCATAAAGCAACTTAGCAAGTAATTCTGGGAGGACCACTCTGACGGAGACCTCAGGAGGAGGTGGTAGAAATCTAAGCTTCCAGACACCTCTGGGAACTTAAATAGCGCATTTTGGTCATAGCTCAAGGAGGTAAAAGAGACCAGAGGCGCATGAACCTGCCATCACGAAGCAGAAGGCACAGAGACCCATTCGCGAGTCAAGGACACTTCAGAATTTGGGGTCAGGGGGATTTGATCCGGTCTTGAAGGGCACTAGGATTTGTATCAGAGAAATAGGGAGGGGTCAGTGTGTGAAGGGTTGGAGGGAGGAGTGGGGTAAGGGCCTTTTGCCCTTAAGAGTTGGCTGTCAGCCAGACCCTTCACAAAGTGTTGCTAAATCCCCATTTCGCTTGGGTGTTCCTGACTCCCTTCTGTAAGAGAGCCTGGAAGATTTCTGCCTGTCCCTCCCCGCACCTTACAGGAACTTGGCAGAGAAAGCACTGAGCAAGTACGTACTCATTCGATCAAGGTCGGAAACATGGCCCATAGCCAATCACTGTCACCAAGCAGTCACCTAGCTTTTATTTACCAAGCACGGACATAGGAGCGTCACCACCGACTAGTGGTGCCATTGTCCCCACTTTAGACATCAGGAGACTGAGATGGGGGAATGAAGCTCCCCAAAGTCACTCTGCTGAGACGGGGTGAGGCTCGGGGGCCCAGCCTCTGTGGCCTGACTCCCACGCGGCCCGGACCAGGCCTGGGAACTTGACGCGGTGACCGTGTGGATAGTGGAGCGCAGAAGATTCTGAGAGCTCGTTACCAGTCCATGGAGGGAGCAGAGGGAGAGCAGAGAGGTGCAGGCTTTCACTCGGAGAACTTTAAACCTTCCTTTAACTCGCTTAATAGAATGGCACTGAAGTGCAAAGTATTTTCAAATTGTATTTTAATCTTCATCTCTCTCCGAAATTAAAAAAATGGAAATCCATTTGAGGGCTTAGTCTGCATTTTACACGTGGATATCTTCCTAAGATTTTTGTCTTTGTCTCTTTCTCCTTGTTGCCTCTAGAGAAGTGGCAGTGAATGCTTGAGGCAGGGCTAGAGTGTTTTGGGGGAACGCCCTTGACCCTGGACTCATTGCTTCCTGGATGTATTTTTCTGTAGAAGAGGGAACTTGTTTCTTTTAGCTTTTTTTTTTTTAAAGTTATGGAACATATAAACAAATATGAGTAGAGAGAATAGCGTAAGGATTCCCCATATACACGGCACCTAAGGTAACTTTAACTATTTCATCTTAGTAGCAGTTGTTTTTCAAGTGAATGCCAGATATTGTATGTCATGAAATGCCACTCCGAATTAACACAAGGTGTGTTTTATAAAGAATAAGGACACTTTAAAAACATAACCCCAATATTATCGCCACTATCAAAATTAATATTCTCTTAGTATCATCTTATACCATCGAGATTCAGATTTCCCCAGTGGTTTCCGAGCTGTCTTGTTGTTTTTGTTTTTAACATTTGGAGTGTTCAAATCAGGATTTAAATAGGGTCATCCCACTTGTTATGTCTGTCTTCTTTATATTAGAACAGACCCCTCCCACCTTGTTTTTCCCCTTCTTACCTCTGTCCTGTGGAAGGTCCCACATTCTGGCTGTGTGAGTGCTCACAGGGGTGGGGTTTCTTTCACCTGTTCCTCCCTCCCTGGTAACCTGGGAGTTAGACATGAATGCTCGATAGATCCGGATTTAGTGGTTGTCCAAGAGAATATCTCACTGCAGTGCCTTTCCTCACTGTGGGCAGTGTGCCTCCTGACAGTGGGGAGTCGTTTTTAGAGAACAAAATCTGGGTGCTAATGGTGTTGCTGATCCCAAGCTATCGCTGCTTCCAGATCTGGTGAAGTTCAATTTCTCATCTTGCCCAGCGCCTGGAAGGGGTCGGAACCTAATCTGGTGACTGAGTGGGAAAGTGTTTCAAGGAGAATGACAGGCAGGGTTTGGGAGAGAAGAGGTGGGGCAGGGAAGGGGGACGGAGTGATCCGAGGTGTTCGGTGCCAGGGAAGGGGGAGGCTCGAGGCTAGGGTGGGATAGCACCATTACTACTGCACTAGTCCGAGCCAAGACTGCAGTATCCCCTCACCTGACTGATGTGTCCCAACCCCAGCCCCTGTGCCCCTGCCACCCGCCCCTCCCTCCCTGCCCCAGCTGCTCAGGGCAGAAACCTTAGAATCTCTCCCTAACCTCTTCTCCTGCACCCCATCTAGCCTACCGCGGACCCTGTCCATTCCACCTGCCAAAACCCAACTCACCCTCCACGTGCCCACACCCTCTGCCCTCTCCCTGGCTAATCACGCAGCCCACTCCCTGTCCCTGGTCCCCACTGTGAACCTGTTAACGTTTTCCCCACACGGCAGCCAGTCACCTCTTACCTGTGTTCCCAGTTCTAGGCACTGGAAACATCCCCGTGTACAAAGCCAGCCCCTTGTCTGGCACAGGTCATATTCAATTAGGTCACGGCGTGCTTTGCGCTAAACTGCTGTGACAGCCAGAGAGGGCTCCTCTGAGCCCTCCCGAAAGATCAGCGCCCCCCCACCCCTGCTGCCCTGCCGTCCTGAGAGCCATCTTCCAGGGTATATGTTTCTGTGTCTGCGCATTTGTGTCTCCCCTGCCGGAATCGGTTTGCTCACCGTTACATCCAAGCACCTCCAACTGTGCTGAGCGCCCGGTGGGCTCAGGATTTGCTGACTGGATGAGCAAGGTCATTCATGTATCCAGGACTGGAAAGTCAGATGGCACCGATGCCACGGCTCAGTGATCTCCAAGTGGCTCACCTGGAGGGGAGTTTCGAGAAGCCAGATGCCAGGGCACCAGAGTGCTGTGGTGGGGTTTGGGTTCTAGACCCCTTCTTTCCCTCTCCTCCCACCTGAAGGTTTTGACTGAGGGTGGGAAGCATAGGGCTTCTCCCCGGCTATTATACTCCTCACTCAAGAGAGTCGTATTTCTTGACGTTTGGCCTCGCTGAAAGATTGACCCAATAACTGGAAGCAGAGTCTGACTCCACTTAATATAAAGCTGATTTTCCACCCCTAACATTATTCACACCATTGTTCATACTGTAAAGTCTTGGAGCGTTTTTACTGCCTGGTCTCAGTCCACCTCTAGCTCAAAATCCGTTGCCCAATTCCCCTTCCCTTCATTTGGGAGGATGTGCATATGGTGCGGAGGGGAGCAGGAGAAACCAGCACCCCCTGCCCGGGCCAGTTCAGGCATGTTTTCATGGCCCTTCATTGCCACCTGCTCAAGGCTTCAGGAGAAAGTTACAATGTAGCAACATGAAAGTTATAATGTGGCAACATGACCTTTTCACAATTTGAGCTTCAGGTCCATTCCCTCCATACCCTGCCAAGGGCAAAGCCTGCCTAGAAGCAGGCACTTCGTGGGGGCCGGGAGGGGGACAGTGACGGAGGAAGTGGCTTCCCACCACACCAGCACCTAGCAGGTCAGTTTCAATCAGAGCCCTGCTGCCTGACTTCCCAAACGCTCCTTCCTCCTCCCCCACTCTGCGGAGCCTTTGTAGACATTGTTTCCTAACCTGTCCCACGAAATGTTAACAGCACAGGTATACTGTGTGTGTGCTTCTGGGCATCTTGCCTCAGCATCATCCATCCGATGGCCTGGGCACCGAAGTGGGAAAAGCTGGAACGCTTCCGGGGTGTGGACTGAAATGCAACAAGTGCACTGGGCTCCTTGTCTGGTGTGGCCGGAAGGGAGCACTGAAAGCTGCGTGAGGCAGGAAGGCACCTGCTGGGGCGCTAACTGGAAATGGTGCAGACAAAATAAAATCCAAGCAAGTGCCCAAATGAGTGGAGCACACTTAGCATCAGGAAGTTCTGGAGACCCGGGTCTGTGGCCTTGGATCTGAGATTTCACGGAAATGGGGACATGTACTGAGCCTGGAAGGCTGGATAAGAGGTGGTGGGAAGAGTGGGGGAGAAGAGAAAGTGCGAAGCAGGAGGAACGGGCTCCAGCCACGTTTGCAGCTGGTTAGGGACACTATGAGTGGGGCGTGGGGAGTAGGTGGCTGCACAGTAGGGCCTAGAGGTGGACAGACGGGGACCAGTGCCCAGATCTGGTCTCAGATCAGAAATGCCAGCGTCTGTGTCAGGCCCCATAACATAAAAGATACATTCGGTTATTTAAGTCTATTCTCTTTTACAGCGTGTCCCCGCTTGGCGCCCGCAGCAAGACCCCCCAGGGGCCGCAGCTGAGACCAGACTTTCCTGTTTTCTCAGCTCCCCAGATTGTTCAGTTTCATATATTTATTCCAGTTTTTGCCTAGGGCTCAGAGAGTGCCGGGTGGGTGCTTGATGGATGGCCCCCAGGTGAGGGGTGAAGGACAGGTGCAAAGAGCACGTCGCCAGTCCCCTCCCCAGCGCGGTGTGGCCAGGGGAGAGGCGTGTCCCCTCCACCTTTGGTTCTGGACGGGGACAATAGCACATCATGCATTACAAACTTGAGAGCTTTGCTTTTGCATTTTGGGGGGGCTTCTGAGGATGAGAGGTTTAATTTTTCACCTAATTATTATCAGTTAAAAGTTAAAATTATAGGAACTATTAGAAGCACATAATTATATGTACTTAGTTTATAGATTACACATCATTATAGATGTAATTATGTCATTTTTAAAGTTAGATAAAGTTAATTATACAACTACTATTTTCCTTTGTTGCATCTCTCCCCTGTGTCCAGATGCGGGAGATGCCGTATGGTTGACACATGCTTGAACAATGAACTCTGATCACCAGTCTGAATTCCAGGGTCTTTTTGGCAGAAACATTGCCTGCCCTGTTTTCTTAGACCTCTCCTCAGCACCTCTACCAGAATGGGCGGCACGGAAGAGAGAAAGCGGCAGTCTTGCCAAGCCGGGAGTGAGCAGGAAGTTCAGTGTAAGGTGTGCTGGGGCAGGAGGGGACCTTCACACCCCATCCTCCAGGCCGGGGAGAGGGCCTGGCTGTGGGTCTGCAGGATGGTGGGGTCCCCAGGGAGCGTGTGCACGACCGGGCTCCCCACCAGGGTGGAGGCTGCTCAGCACCGGCTGCGTGCGGGGAGACTGAGGACAGGGTGGGCCTGGGGTTGCAGACGGAGGGCTGCCCGGAAGTGGACGCTCAGCCTGGTGTGTTGCTCATTTCCTCCATCTGTGGAAGGAGATGTTTTTCTCCAGCTCTTCCTTACGTCTTTGGTCCTCCTGCTGTGGGGTCCCTGGTAGGAGTGATATGCAGAAGACCAGCTCTGTGCCACGCACGTGGTAAATGCTTTGAATACATCGGCACATTTCACCTTTACCGCGAGCCTTCTGCATCTTACAGATAAGGAACTGACCACCATCCACCTGAGGCCAAGATATGATCCTTCCCCTGTGATCTTCCTCTTATCTGCCCCCCTCCCAGAGTGCTCTCTCTCACCTCCCACCGCACCCCATATAATCACAGCTTTCCGTGTGTGTGCAGCCTCGAGAGGCCTCCTGGGCGCCCGTGTCCGCCGCTCACCCGGGGTTCCACACCCCGCACGCTCACGTCCCAGCTCCGGGAGTGGAGCCAGCTGCCTGGCCCCACGGGTTCCAGGTCCCCATCTGCAAAATGGGGACAGCAGCAGTAGCTTGCCAGGACGCCGCGAGCTAACTCAGTGAACGGTGCTCCTTACCATTTTCCTCCTCTTCCTCGTTTGTTACAGACAGGAAAATAGGTACCCCCTGCTCCCTCCTCGCTTTTCCTCTGGTCCGTCTACCCCGCGTTTCCGACCCGTGACTAAGCTGAGCAGCACAATAGCAAACACGACAGGAGCGACTCTGCCCCCGACCGACTGTCTCCACCGGCACCTGCTCCGGTCACTTCGCGGGCCCGGGCCGCCCACGGGGAGCTTGCGAAGCAGGCCGGACGGGGGGCCCCCCGGGTAGGACTGGGGGTGGCTGAGCCGCGGGGAAGTAGCTGCTGGCCAGCTCCAGCCCCGCCCGCACGGAGTTGCCACGGGAGAAATGAAGACTGCAAAACTGGGCAATCTGAAAATGTTTAAACAGGACGAAGACGTCCACACGGCTGCATCATGTAGAAACCGCGCTCGTAAATCTGGTCTGTTACGAGTTTCTGACGCCCCCGAAGGCCCTGCTGGCTCCCCGGGCGGGTGATCGGGGTGTCCCTTCCCTCCTGCCGGGAAGGAATGTGCAGGCCGAGGCTGCAGGGGTGGTGGGAAGGGAATGTGGTAACTTAGGTATCTGTTGGGGACGAGGTGGGGACTGGAGCGGGGGAGGGAGGATGGGAAGGAACCGGTTTCGGTGATAAGGCGGCGAGGCCCCGGGGACCAGAGGAAACCTGCTCCTCAGCCGACCTTTCACTCTGGGTGAGCGGCATGCCTCCCTTTCTCCGGTGTCCCATGCATCTCCTCCAGCTCTGAACACTTAGATTCCTTCTGAGGTCAAAGTAAAAATGGCTTGAGGGTTGGGGCAGCCCTGTCTGTGTTGATGGTGATGGTGAGGTGGGAATGTTCTCGAGGACCGAGACAGACATGAGAAGGACAGAACCTGGACAGAATGTGAAGTCCCCAAGTGGGTGTCAGCCCCACTCAGCCAGCGAGGTGAGGAAGCTGAGAGGAGCTCAGGGCCCCGGGGTAGGGGGCTCCTGGCGGGGCCACCGCAGAGCCACCAGCAGCCCCAGGAGTGCAGAGCCCACTGTCCCCACAACGTCTGGGCCACTGCAGAGGCCAGAGGAAAGCGTGCCGAGTCCCTAACCTGAGGCAGTGCCCCTGGGTAGAAGGACTTCCGGCACAGAATGGAGAGGGCTCCTGGGGGGAGGCAGCGAAGGAGAGGGAAGGGCCCCCCACCCCCCAGGTCCCTTCTTAGGTCCCGAAGTTTGTTCATTGGCACCAATAAAGGCTGATTCTAACCGACAGCCGCATGTGCCCAACTGCAAGCGTCAGGAGGAGCCGGGAGAGAGAGGTGACTCCAGGGTCTGAGGACACCGGGCGGATGGCTCATCGTGGTCTGAGCATGACCCCCCTGCGGCCATCATCCCTCCCGTGCGGACCCAGTCACCACTCACTTTCTAGGAGAGCAGGAACAGGCTGATCAAGGAGAACCGTGAGGCGTCACCGGAAAACTCTAGTTAGTGAGGTGCTCCATGAGGACGTCGCTGAGGGACAATAGCGGCTTCTCCGTGTTCCAGAGTTTTCTGTCGTTCTTTGCCTTTTGTGTCACATGGCTGTGAGTTCCCCATGGGTGACTCAGTCTCAGGTGGCAGCAAACAATCACCACACACAGTAGGGCCAGGCCTGGGAACCTGGAGGTCCGCATGTTTTTACCTGGTGGTGCCTGACCTTGGAGGAGTCGAATCCCAGCCGCTTTCCCGAGTGACCTTCCTGGGCAGGGGCCTCAGCTGTCCTGTGCCCTTGTGTCTTCCTACAGTCTGCTGCTCCGGGGCCCCGGACAGAACGCCGTCCCCATGCTCAGGGACGTGTGGGGCCGGGCCCTGAGGGGCCGTGTCCACCGATAGACCCTGCCCTCGCTCACCCTACGGGCCAAGATATGACTGCCGCGTCACGGTGGCCTGAGCCGGGCCCGGGGAGGCCCCAGGAACGTTGCCCGCCTGGTTCCCTTCCTCCCAGCATCCTCCCACTGAGAGCCCCCTCCCGACGGCACCGAGCCCCCCGCCCCCCTGCTTCCGCTTCAGTTTTGAATTGATGCGTTGTTTTCATTCCTAGCTGTACTGTTTTTCAATTAACTACTCCATGACTGGCCCCGGTTCTTGTCAGCTCAAAGCTCCTATGCTTTTTCCTGGTTGCTTCCTGAGGGTTGGTTTGGAAACACAAACAAGATGGTGAATGCTGTGGGGGCAAAGACCTTATTTTGCTTCTCTTCTATCTGCGCTTTTAGCATTTGTCGTTGACTGCCGGCGTTGTAGTGCAAGCTGAGACATCTGCAACCCACAACTGCTGACAAGAGATTTCCCCCCAAATACACAAGGGAAGGACCCCGCTTCCTCACGGGTGTCCTTGGTGCCAGTCACCTGCCCATAGTTTCTGATCAGGTGCCCTTTGGCAACTTCCTAAGTTGAGTTGGAGGTTCCAAAGGGTGCAAGGAGTTGGGACTCCCATTTTTCCTGGAGGGAGAGGGTCAGAGCTCCCCCAGGTTCTGCTGTTGAGGGAGCTGCTGGGAGACCCCCCAGAACCCTGTGCATGAGGACCGGGGGCACCATGCCTGCCCTGAGCCCGGGTGCCATGGTGTGGAGTGCGTCTCACTTGAATGACAGATGTCCCCGCTCACATGGGAGCACCCCCACGAGGTAGTTGCCCTTCAGCTAGGAAGATGGCGCTGCCCGGCAGCTGGCTGTGACACTGGAGGGAAAGACTGAGCCAGGCCCTGGCCCACAGCGCTGAGAACAGCCACACCACAGGGTAAAGGAAACCTTAATTCATGGTGGTTTTTCTAAGTCGTGTGTCGTTACTTATATAAGAACATCCAACTAAAACATCAGCCAGGAAGTCATTCGAATAAGGACAAAAGCTTTCTGAGTATCTCCCGTGTTGGGTGTTGGGACAAGGGTGGCAGAGACACAAAGATGAGGCGACTCGGGTGCTGCCTGGAGGCCAATCACAAGGGCATTGACATTACTCCACACTCCGCGTGGGAATACTTGTTGAAAGACACGCATGGCCCCAGCCTGCAAGGAGCTTAGTGTCAATTCCAGGCAGTAGGACACAGACCCTCTCCCACGCTGTTGATTCAAGTGTAGATTGGTAGGATCTTTTCGGAGGGCGATTTGGAAATATCCATAAAATTTTAAAATATGCATATGCTTCGACCCATAATTCTACTTTTGTGTATACCTATGCTGGAGAAATACTCTCACAAATATTTTTGTCTAAAACATGCATTTTCAAGGATGTTTATTGCCGTGTGTTTAACAGTAAAAAAACAAGGGGGAAATGCTAATCAATGGCAGAAAGCCCACATAAATCACGGTGGAGCCACAGCGTGAACTGCCATGCAGCTCCTGTGTTAGCCTTTATGAGGCTGTCATTCTGGCTATTTTTGACCTAAAATAATGACAGTTTCATATATTGAACAGAAGTTTCTCTGCCTCTGTTTCTTTGTCTTTAAAACGGGGATAATAATAGTGCCTCCCAGTCTCAGAGAGTTAATATGAGCATTTCACACAATACCCCATGCAAAGCCCTTGGAGCGGTCCCCAGCACATGGCCGGAGCCCAAGCAATATTTGCTCATATCACTATGAACATGTGTCAACATGGAAAGATCCAGAATATACCATTTGGAGAAAAATCACTATATGTATATTTTTACAAAGGTCGATAAAGTGTGAACCCATTTGTGGGTGGGAAACACATGAGTGCGTGTGTATGTCTTTGTGTAAATGCCTAGGAAGAGGACTAGATGCCTTCCTTCCAAACTCTTCCTAATGGTTAACCCTGGACAAGGGAGTGGGTTGGGGGCGGGGAGGAGGATGTGCCTCATCAGGGTTCCACGGGGGGAGCAGAGCTGCTGGGAGCTCTGCACTCCCCAGTGCAGAGAAGGGTCGCAGGGACTGGTCCTTATTCAACCAGGGGGCTGGCCAGGCTATCTCTGCAGCCGGGGGTGTGGTCTCGGCAGCTCCCTTCGGAGCTTGAAGCCCCAGGGAAGGCAGTCAGAAAGGCGTGATGGTGTAAGATGAGATCAAGAGGTTGGAACCCCCAAGCACCCTCTGAATCCCGTGTCGGTTCTCGTTGCGTCTGGTGTTGATGGCGTGGGGGCCCTGCCTCCGCCAGCAGACACACAGCCCTGGCCCAGGAGTCAGAGAAGCTGAAGGAGGGGGATGTGAAGGAGGGGGAGCAGTTGCAGGCCCCCTCGGCTGCCGCTGCCGCTTGGTGCTGAGGAGGTGAATCAGCAGATCAGCAGCAACGCGCGTGAGGTACGCTTTCCTTTCTCCTGCCAAACCGCCCAGGATTGTCCCTCGTCGCCCCCCATAACTGGAAACAAACACACAAACCAGAAAGGAGTCTGGGAAATGTAGTCCGGCCGAGCCTAACGGACACATCACAAAGCCATCAAGGGGAGTTTCACCTTTTCCTTTATATACTTCTGGATTTCTAAATTCTTTTACAATGTGGCTCTATAAATGTATTTATTGTGAATAAAAAAGAAATGGAAAGCCTTTGGTAAAAAAAAAAAAAAAAAAAAAAGGAAAGAAAACTCTTGTTCCCAGTGAGATTTAGTGTTTAGTTATATGGCTAATAGTGTCCTGAGAACCTAATTCTCCGCTGTTAGCTGCCCGGCCTCAGCACCATCACCTCCTCCCTGGGCTTCGGCACCCACCCCCTAACTGCTTCTGCCCGGCTCTTGGGTCTGTTCCCACTTCAGCCAGAGTGAGCTTTTCAAAATGCAAATCAGATGCTGCTGCGTGCCTATTTAAAAACGCTCCAGTGGCTTCTCATCGCCTTCATTATGAAGCCATAAATCATCGCTCCCCACTCTAGTCCAGAAGTCGCTGTAACACTGTCCCTCTCGGTCTGGCTCCATCTGGCTCTCTCCCTCCCCCGACCCCGTCCCTCTTGCCTTTAGTGGTTACAGAGCCTAAAATCACCGTGCATATCACAGTAATAAAAGGCTGGCCACTTACCGATTCCCTACTATGTGCAACATTATGCTACCTGCCTTGACGCCGTAATCTGATTTAACACCCTCAGTCTTGGGTGAAGTCTAAATGCTTTTCCTATCCCTATTTTGCAGACAAGGGCAGGGAGACTTAGGGGACATTGAGAAATGAGCGAGTGCTGAGTGGCACCCCCAGGATTGGAGCCTGGAGTGTCTGACCCCCATAGGCATGAGCATGATATTCAGCAACCATTCATCCTGTGAACAAGTCTTTCCTTCCCTGTCACACCGCCTTGTGAGTGGAAAACTGTCTTCCCCCCGGGCAGTCGGCTCCAGGAGGGTAGGCATCGAGCCACGCCTCCAGTCCCTCGCGTGGTGCTTGCACACAGTAGGTCACTGGTGTTTGTTGAAAGCATCAATGTGCCGGCGCTGTGCTGGGTTCTGGACTAAGGCCAGCGTTAGAAGAACCAGACAATGCAGTCCTTGCGCCCAGGGCTTGCGCTCTGTCATCGGGGAGCTGATCTCATGCTGGATCACAAGCCGCTCTAAGTCCCGGGGAGGGTGCTGGGGAAAGTGTGCATCGGTCCTGCCTGACCGCTGCTGCGGAGGAGGGGGGCCCGGAGAGGCATTCAGGGGGTATTTGCAGAATGACGGTGGGATGTGAGTCACAGGAATGGCCAGCCTTATCTGGTGGACTCCCGTGTAGTTCTGCTTTTGGGGTTTATCTGTGCTCTGTGGCTGGAAATGGAGGAGATTGGTCCTGCCCCTCCTGTCTCTTAGAAGAAATCAGTGCAGCAATATAAGCATCCTTCTACCCAGTGGTGACAAACTGTCCCTTTGTCCCGGCCGGCGGTGCTGCCTGCCCCTCCCACCCTCCCTACACACTTACCTTCTCCTTCCCTGACTTGCCATGTGAGGTCCCACTGATGTCACCGTCTGTGGGACAACTGACTGGGGACTTGGCGCTTTCTCCGAGGAATAGGCAGACACTTTCCCTTGTCAAGTAAGGGGAGGGTGTCGGTTTGTTTTTAATGATAATGCTGGATCCTGAGTGGCTGATTTGCTGGGACCTTCCCGTGTGCTCTGTGTGGAATGCCCTGCAGTGCGTCCTGTACTTGAATCCTCACAGAACCTGTGAAGCGACCCATTCTAAAGATTAGGACACCGAGGTGCCAAGAGGTTCACTTGTCCGAAGTCCCACAGTGCTCACTGCTTAGAAACTAGCAATGCCTTCTAGAGAGTTCTAGTGCACCAGTTAGAATGCATGAGTCTCCAACCTCAGGAGAAAGGTTTTAAAACATAGGTTTGCCTGGAGTCAAGATTGCACCTGCTCGTCTGTGTGTGCGTGTGCGTGCGTGTGCGTGCATGCATGTGTGTGTAGGGGTGGGTGGCGAGTGAGTCCTCTGCTAAATGCAAATGCGTATCCCACTAATCGGCAATAAACAGGGCTACGACCTTGGCAGAGGCCTCACGCACCCACCCATCCACCTGCCGAACACCTTCAGCTTTCCAAATTCTCTTTAAAACTGGTACATAGATACAGTTTTTACACCAACATGCAACTCTTTTTCTGGACAATTTCTACCATATAGATAGACGTTTCCTGAAGCAACCAGGTTGGGAATGGGACACCAGGATTAAAGCCATCACTGAAGAATAAAGTGAAGTTGGACTTCTTTTTTCACAAGCTCCTACAGAGTATTTTAAGTTTCACTTAGGCCCGCAGTATAATGGCTCTCATGTAACCTCGCTTCCTCATACCCTGGGTCTTCATTATTTTGGGTGCATACAACCATCATGAATGGGAGAGAGAAATGAGGTATTTAGTGTTCTCTGATGGAGTTTATAAGTATCCTGATTAGTCACTTCCCAGGATCTTCAGAATTCTGGGCATGGTCTCATGCCGCCTCTCAGAGCGCTGTAAACACGAAGGCACAAGTTCTTGATGGATTCAGGCTTTCTGATTGACTTCTCCCCAAGGCAATTAATCAAGGAATGCAAGTCATTTGCCTTCTCAAAGCTTCCTCTCCTTCCCTGGACACTGTGGTAGAGTCTTTCTTGTTTTCCTTCTGCTTCTAAACCATGTCAGGGATGGGGGCCGGGGCAGAAATGATCCAGAACTTGACCCCTAGAAGTTGCTCTCTGCCCCAGCCGGGAGGGGAGAGCCTTGCTCCAGCTTGGCCCAGCAGAACCGAGCCTTGGTCACCACGGATGCGTGAAATAAACGTCTGTCTGTTGTTATGGTTTGTTCCAGAGCTGGTGATGTTGCTGGAGTGGTGGTCGGGCACGGAGTGCGTCATCCACACAGACCCCCAGGCCTACCCCAAGTATGGAAAGGAAAATGCCATCGTGGTTCTGAACCACAAGTTTGAGATTGACTTTCTCTGTGGTTGGAGCCTGGCCGAACGCTTTGGGGTGTTAGGGGTAAGTCGGATTCATATTCCCCCCTCGCACATTTCCCCGGTTCACCACTATGACTTGCCTTTTTGCTCTCAATCATGCAGGATAACAGAGGCATTCACGGTTTCTACCTGATGAAATGTTCTTCACCAATTGCTTTTCATTCCTGCTTGGAATCAAGATGCACGTCTTCTAATGAGCAATAATGATACTGATTCAGCGATTATTATGTGCTAGATATGTTACACACAATTCGTTTATTGACTCCTTACAGAGACATTTATGAATCGATGATATATATCTTCCCTTTTTAAAAAAACTGAGTTATAGAGGGTTTAAATAATGTGCTCAAGGTCCCACAGCTAGGAAGTAGATTTGGATTTGGACTCGTGGTGTGAGGCCACTTCACGTCCTTCATCTCTATGCTCTCCTCCTCTCCTGGCTCATGGACAGTGCTCACCCCTGCCTTTTCATCTTTGTGGGCTTAAGAATGTGGAATCCCCAAGCTAGAGAGTTTCAGTGGCAGAATTCAGAATGCCCATGAACTTCTATATCCTCCAACTAGTTTGACTCCTTGCATGCCTTTGGGGCTGGGCTTTCTTAGCTGACTTTTGTCACCTTGAAAATGTCGAGGTGTGTCTTGGTCACGCCTGCATCACATAACCGAATTGAAGTTGTCTCTGTGCTGAGCTGTCGCAACAGGGGTTACAACATGTCCTGGCCCGGGGGCGGGGAAGGGCTGGGACAGCTTGCGCCAGAACTTAGGGATCGTGTTTTGCACCTGGGAGTCACCCCTGCAGACAGCCGGGCTGTCTGCTCACGTCACGTTGTCTTTGGTGGACCAGGTGGACCAAATCAGTGTTCAGAGTGGAGGAGATGCAAGACCAGGAGAGGAGCTGGGATGACGGAGTCCCCGGGTCTGAGCTGGCGGCGGGGCTCCGTGGGCCCAGTCCCTGATGTGCCTGTGGGGTCTCAGAGTGGCCAGCAGCACTTGGGGGCCCCTTTGACTCGGCCTTTTTGGGAAGACCTTGGGTGAAGGAAGACTATATAGTGTGGGACACATTTTGTATCTGCTTTTAAACATTTATGCACCTTTAAATTGGGGGCAAAAGGAGAGAGAAGGAAATGTGCTTAGAACCACATCCTGTTCACATCTTTGGGACAAAGGATGCTCATTATGATGCAGTTAAACTATCAAAAGGCAAGTAAGGTCGTTAGCCGTTTTTCAAGAGATAGAAACAGTGAACTCCATCACTGTTGCTGCCTCGAGACTTCTAGAAAGCTGCATTGCCTGTGGGTGAATCACTGAAAAGATTTCTAGGAAAGCAACAGGCCCTCCTGTCAACAGTGTCTTCTTTGTTTTCCTATTATTCTTCCAGTTCCAATATCTGTGTGCGCATGTGCACTAAATGTATTTTCAGGAACAAGATGGAACATTCTAGCATCTGCCTTTCTCTGTTTTAGAGACCCTGGGCAGAGATCTCAAGTATGGTTTTGTGGTCTTATTCTCTGCGAGAGGAGACTACCCCCTAAAATGTCACCATCCCAACCCCATCGTGGATGCGGATGATTGTGACCAGGTCCTTCTCCTGTCTTGGGAGAAAGGGTACCTAGTGTCTTTGCACCCTGACTGCTAGGACATCTGTTCTCCTGCCTTAGAGCTAGCTAGACCTCCCGGCGTGCCCACGTGCCCCCAGCCCTGGTTCTCCCCGTGTGCTGGAGGGACAGGCGGTGTTTCCCAGGCTTCCCACGTGGCTTTGGGAGGGAGCCAGGCTCCGAATGTGAGCGCACATCCAGGAGAGGCTCCCAGGCCAGGAGGGTCTCTCAGGCCCTGTGGTACAGCAGGCATGCTAGATCTGTGGTCACTGCCCCCTCCACGTTGTGCTCCTGGTAGCTTGATGACCACAAGCGCTTTCCGGGTGCTGTTTACTGCATTTACACTCTTCCTAATTCTTATCGCATTGTTATTATTGACACTTCATCAATAAACTTCCAGAGCCTCCGTTTGGCTAAATCATTGGTTCCAGGATAGTAACTAGTAAGTCCGGAGGAAAAGCTGCGGGGCCTCCGGGGCCCCAGAGCCTTTGCGTCAGAAAATGACCAGGGCTGACTGGGACAGGGACCAGGCTTCCCATTCGCTCCCGGCTCGTGGTCTGCACGGGGCTCATTCTGAGGAGTGAGAGTTGTCAGTCTCTTCACCAGGTCAGGGAGGGACCCAGCAGGAACTAACAGAGCAAAGGCAAAACAGAGAAGCTCACAGAGGCACACAGCCATGCAGAAACAGGCACAAACAGATGGAAAGAGTGCGTGCTTGTGATGTGCTCACAGGAGAAGTAACATGGAGACAGTCCCAGGCCAGGAGACAGGCCCAGGCCAGGACAGGCTCCCAGGCCTGGAGACAGTCCCAGACCAGGAGAGGCTCCCAGGCCAGGAGAGGCTCCCAGGCCA
>NW_022589712.1:7541956-7554057 GCF_004348235.1 Phoca vitulina
GTCCCAGACCAGGAGAGGCTCCCAGGCCAGGAGAGGCTCCCAGGCCAGGAGACGGTCCCAGGCCAGGAGAGGCGAGCCCTCCAGAGATGGAGACGCTTTCATGGAGCGGGAATGCTACCTCTACGTCATTTAGGGTTTTTAGGTCAGAGACTTTGGAGTCCTTGAGGGCGTCACAGCTTGAGCACAGCGCTAAGACTGCGGATGGCCAGAAGGTTACTGACGGGACAGCCGTCCCGCTGACAGCATGGAGACGTTTCACTTCCAGCTGTGATCCGTAAATGAACACCATGGTCACCCGATTGCCTTTCTTCCTATTGAAAACCGAGCAGCCAGGGTTGCCGGTGAAGGGCTGTGAGTACTGCCGTCTGAGACTGTTCTAGAAGTTTGGAGGTTTAGGCCTCCGGTTTTCCGGATTCTTGCTAATGTGCCTCCTGGAGCCCCAGAGTCCCCACCAGGACAGGAGGGAGGGTCCAGACAGGGACAGGAGGTGGCCACCTTCCCCTTTCCGCCGAGCGCCGCGCACCAGCCCGTGCTGTGGCCGCACGTTCTAAAGGACGCCTCATGCTGGCCAAGGAGCGGCTGCCAGGAGGGGACGAGGGAGGCACCGGTGAGCTTTGTCGGGGTCGGGGGCTGGGCCGACTCGGGGGGAAGCTGCCAGATTCTCCCCCCAGCGGAATGGCCTGTCCCCGAAGCAGGGAGCAGTTCCCTTCCCCGCTGGCTGCTCCAGTGGCTGAGGTCCAGCCGGAGGCCAGGGTGCCAGGTGAGTGGCTCGGCCCCCTTCCCAGGTGGCGCGTTTCTTCCCGCCACTCTTAGGAGGACACAAAGCAGCAGCTTGCTGTATTAATTGCTCAGCAGTACCTTTGGTCTTAAATCACCTTCAAAGAAAAGGCACCTGATTGATCTCTTTTTAAAAATAATGCATGACGTTGAGATCCTTCTGGAGTCTGGGGAGCTTCCTTCTTAGAGCAGAAGGGCCAAGGAGAAGGTTCCTGACGGGGCAGTTTGTGCCCACACAGGTAACAGCCCGAGAGGAAGTGAGTTTAAATTGAAGCAAGTGAAATTTGCCGAAATTCTTGAGAGTGGGGTAATTAAATGTGAAATTGGTTTTGGGGGGAAAGTGATGGGATTTTCTTAAAAAGGAGAAAAAGGTCTTTTAACCTTTTACAGACATCTGAGGTCATTCCAGGGGCCCTGGTTCCCAGGGCGCCAAAGGCTCTGGTTATGACCTTCGAGGAACACACGGACCCTTTCCTCCCTGGGGAGGGGCATGGCCTGTGGACAGTTGAGATGCGTGTCTCTAAAGTGCCCCATAGACTGTGGTGTGCAATGCAGGGGCTCAGGGCTTCCGAAGCTTCCGGTCCCTGTTCACCCATCTTTCTGTCCCAGTAAAATACATACGCATCGCTCCACGGTGGCCCCGTCAGGTTACGGCAGGCTACCCGCGATCACGTTTGTCGGGTCTTCCAGCAACACCAGGCCCCCGTTAAGCGCTCCGTATACAGTAGCCGAGAGGGTCAGTGTTTACCAGCTGGGTGGGTGTGGCCTGGAGGTTGACCTGGAGGCCAGCTGGGATGTTTCTCTTCAGATCGGCTCTGTTCGGTGGCTTGTCACATTACCATAGGTATGACATATCTATGGTAGTGTGACAAGCCACCGAAGAGAGCCGCTTACCTGGGTTTGTGCGGTCTGGGATTCAGGCACACCTCAGCTGGGGGTCCTGCCAAGGGTCCTTCGTGAGGTTGCCCTCAAGGTAAGAGAGCAAGGACATAGGGCTGACCGTGCTGCTCACTTGGGGCGACAGCCAACTTATTTAACCACAGACAAGGCAGCCCTTCGGCACCATCCTGGGGGCGCCTGTCGTCCCCAGTGTCCCCCCTTTGTTAGCTGGGGAGGGCCTGGAGGGCTGCGGTCACTGTGGTAAAGGTGGAATATTGGTGTTTGAGGCAGCTCTGTTTACCAAATTGGGGGAGGAATTTCAATAGTTTCACAACTGGTGTAACATTTGGTGCTTACAAGCACGTGGACTGTTGGCCCCTGGAGACACAGGAAACTTCTAGAAGGTGGTAACATTGGAACGAGGCCTCGAGGGCATGATTTTAGGAGCAGTGGGAGACTGGGGTGAAGGGATGATTATCAGGTACCAGACAGAGGTGGGGAGGTGCCTCAAGGGAGAGACCGTGGGTGACGTGCCCCTCCGTGAGCAAGCGGCGGGTGCCATGCTCTTGGGCCGCGCTGACAGGCTCCTCCCCATTTGGGCCTGGCCAAGGTGCACACTCACTTCACCATCCCGCTCACTTCCCTGGCCCCCAACTCAAGGTCACCGTGGGCTGATTTCAGACTTACCGCGGGGCGAGGGCTGCCGCTGTTTTGCCGAACTCTCCTGGGCTCTCAGTAAAACGAACCGCAGATGCCGTAAACCCCCCAGAAAAGCACCCAGGAGCTAAAACTAGAACAGAACCCCACCCGCTGGTGTTCTGATTTAATTTTGCCAAGACGCTCTGGTCCTTAACGTTAAATATGGTTCTTTCTGTGAAAGGTGACGTGTGTCTCAAAACCAGCATTTCTTCAAGTTTGATTGTGAAAGGATCATTTTCTCTCTAAAGGTTTTCTGCAGGAAAAATGTCAGTGCAGAGTTGTTTAGAAAGTCTACACAAATGTGATTTCCTATAAACCTCCCTCAGTTATAACATCCCCCCAAATGGTGGGTTTCCTCTGTCTTGTTTTTGAACATGTAAAACTTAGCAGCAAAGCGGATGGTCGGAAGGGTGAATCTATGCGTTCTGGTTCGGATATCAAGAGCAATTCTTTCTTTTCCCTTCTACTTACTCCAGAACAATTCTCTCCTAAGCGTGGCAGGAGAGAGAGAGATGTGCAGGCCAAAAAAACCCAATGTCTTAGGGTCCCACAGATGTGGACTTGAACCCTGGCTCCTACATTTGTGTGACCTTAGGAAGGTTATCTGACTTTTCTGAACCTCAGTTAATAATTCCCATCTCATGATGTTCTAAGGGCTTAGTAAATATATAGGGCTTACTGAATATATGTGCTTGTTTAATGAATATAAGAAAATACCTAGTTCAAGTGCTTTACACAAAGTAGGCATGTAATAATGCTTAGTTTCCTTGACCCTAATTAGTTCCCCTGCACTGAGTGTTTTCTTATTATGAAAAATAGGATAAGGTATGGAAGACAAGAGAGAGCAAATGTTTTACTAAGTGGGATTTAAGCGGAGCTAGATCCCCATGCAACTGACATCCCCCATCATTTTTATGCAATGCGAAGTGTGCTTGTATTCGTGCTATCGAGGTTTCTTCATACACGTTTGTCAAATTCCCGTTGGCTACAGAGAGATGAGAAGTTTTTAGATGTGGAGAACTGTTTTTCTTTTTTTAAAGATTTTATTTATTTATTTATTTGAGAGAGAGAGAGAGAGAGAGAGCGAGCGAGCATGGGGGGGAGGGGCGGCAGAGGCAGAGGGAGAAGCAGACTCCCCGCTGAGCAGGGAGCCTGACATGGGGCTCGATCCCAGGACTCCAGGGTCACGACCTGAGCCCAAGGCAGACACTTCACCAACTGAGCCACCCAGGCGTCCCTAGATGTGGAGAAGTGTCCTACGTTTCCTTGTCCATCAGATATACCTGCAGCTCTGGTTCATCAGCTCCGTTAGGTGGGTTTGCATCACCCTCAATGCTAGTATCATGTGGGTGTGTGGGAAACATGCTCGCCCACCCCACCCTCAATGGCTTAATCAGCATCATCCCTATCGTACTCCGGCACCACCCACTGCACTAAGAGTGGGCGGGGACACCACTGTGGGCCTCCCAAGTATTCACCCGTTGGGCCAGGCCTGCTGGGACCCGGCATTACCCAGATAAGGAAGCCGAGAGAATGGTGAGGAGGTGAGATCCCTTACAACTCGGGCAGCCAGGTGCAGCACTGGCCAAGGAAAGAGATCAATAGCTCAATGGAAGTAGAAATGCAGCTTGAGTTCATAACTGAATACGTCCCTGGAAATGTTAGTGTACACTTTATTTTTAAAAGTTATATTTAAAAGTGTAGTGCTGAGTTAGACACACCAAGGCCTTTTTAGTCTTTTTAAAAATTTTATTTATTTATTTGCGAGAGGGAGAGAATGCAAGAAGGAGCAGAGGGAAAGGGACATGCAGACCCCCTCCCAACACGGGGCTCCATCCCAGGGCCCTGAGATCAATCACGACCTGAGCCGAAATCAAGAGTCGGAGGCTTAACCCACTGAGCCACCCCCGTGCCCCGGTCTTCTTTTTTATTAAGCAGGATCCTCTGGCAATGTCTTTAACAAGCCAGGGTTGGATTACACCAACAGATCGTAAATCCAGACTTGCTTAAAGCGGCAATACATTGGGCTTCCTCCCTCCTCTTCACACAAGCCTCAGCAGACCTTCAGAGCAGGGGATGTTTGTCCTGGGAACCAGCTCTGACTCCGCAGGGGCCCCAGTAACTGCTCCCTCTTTGTCACACCCATCTGCTAACGTGCCCAGGGCCCTCCCATGCCCCCGTCTCCCTGTGCTTCCATCAGCTGCTTATCAAACACCTGCCGGCCACAAGGAATTGGCAATAGCTCCTAATATCTTCCGCCCTTGCAAGGTCCTGGTCTCCCAGCCCTGCCCCTGGAATTCCTTCTGCTCTGTCTCTCCTTCTGCCCAGGGCCACCCCGGGAGGGACTCAGGCTCCATTCGGAACAGAGGCTGGGAAGGGGACGTGAGGATCTGTGCTCAGGAAGGGGGAGCCGGACATTGCATCTTCTCTCATCTGTTTTATCGGGAGCCCTGATCCTACTGAGCAGAGTCAAGTGTGACAAGTACCCAAAGTTCAAGAGTTTCCTTTGTCCCCAGATGCCCTTTCCCTCCCCACTCCATATCCACACACCAGGCAAACGAAGAAGAGTTTCGGGTTTGCTCAGGGGAGGGACGGAGACTTGGGTGGGGGGAAGATGCTATCGGGAGTCCGGGAGCTGGGAGCGCTCTACTCCACCTGGATAAATGATACACGTTTATTTGCACTCGAAGAGAGATGAATTCTCAGAGAGTGCTTCTGTTTCATGTTTGTTCTATGCGTTCCCCCGGCGGCTGTGAATAATTGTGGCACAGTGTTCATTTTGTTTTCCGACTCTCCTGAGATTTTTCTGGTAGTGTAAGGCCCCCAGCATTTTCTTCTTTAGCATCAGAGAAGGGAGACAGCCAGCCAGAGAAAGAATGAGGATAAGCAGATTTAGGCCACATATATGTTACTCTCACGGGCACAAATAGAGTCTCACCGTTTGACATGTGAATGCACACACACGCGCGCATGCGCCTGACTCGTGATTTTGAGCTCCAGTCTTCTCTCCTGCCTTTTACTGTGGTAAGGGACTTACATTTCAGAGACACATTGCAGCCCCATCTTGTCCAGGCTTGTACCCCACATCGTTTGCCGGAGAGCATGTCGGTTCAACAACTTACAGAGTTCAGTGGCCGAAGTAACACAGACATTGGCAGCTTTCTGTTTCTCTCCTCCCACTAGACTGCGCGTCTCGAGGCCACGGATAATCCCCTTCACTTTGGTGTCCCCACCTGGCCCAGTGCCCGGCACAAAGGAGGTATTTAACAGGGGCGCCTGGGTGGCTCAGTTGTTGAGCGTCTGCCTTCGGCTCAGGTCATGATCCCGGGGTCCTGGGATCGAGCCCCGCATCGGGCTCCCTGCTCAGCGGGAAGCCTGCTTCTCCCTCTCCCACTCCCCCTGCTTGTGTTCCTGCTCTCGCTGTGTCTCTCTCTGTCACATAAATAAATAAAATCTTTTTAAAAAAATAAATAAAAAGGAGGTATTTAACAAACACTGGTTGCATGGACAGAACAGTCTTGATGTTAAAGTTCACAATACCACACATCAAAAAACGAGGCTGAGCTGTTGGCTGACTTGCTAGTCCTCTACAGTGATGGGGCTTAGCTCATAGACGAGAAAAAATTTCAGAGGGTTAAAGTGTGGATGTTTTAGTCTGTTTTCAGTGTTCCACTTAAGAGATCCCATTCAGGTATTTTATATTTAGTAGAAATAAATGACCTTGGGTGAATCCAAAGGACTAACTGTGACCGTGCTGGTAAACCTTCAGGAAGGGCCATGTGTTTGGAGGCCAGAAAGATATTTGTGCAAGCGGCACGTTGACCAGGGGCCATCCTACTGACCAATGTTGGAACCCAACTGTGTTTTCTATCAGTGCCTACGGAGTGGTCAGAGGAGGTGGGAGAATCACGGAAAGGTGGCTGAACTGGATGCCCTACCCGTTCCAACCGTCCTACAAACCCAGCCTCAACACTAAACATTTTCATTTTATCAGCCGGCAGGTGGCCATGTTGGAGAAAAACCTTAACTAAAAAGTCCTGATTCCGCTCATTTTTCATCACAAAGGCCATGGACCCGACACAAGTGAGGGGAGAGCCGCATAATCTCAGGGTTGCAATGTACTGGATCTCAGCGCATCTTCAAAGCAGTTCTTTCTAGCACCATTAGCACCATGTGGTCTCTGCACAGGGGTTGACCAGTTGTTTGGAGGTGCTGAAGGGGTTCATGGGGTGTTGGAGGGTTCATGGGGTTTGCTGTCTCCCTGAGCAACTGCATGGTCCCAACTGTGGTTATGGGCTGCTCAGTTAGGTTGATCGGGCAACTGTGGTAAGATAGCTCTCGCCCTCGCTCTCTTACACACACACACACACACACACACACACACACCCTTTCTCTCTCACACACACACATTCTCACATAGTCTCTCTCCACACGCACAGTCTCTCATACACACTCTCTACACACACACCCTTTCTCTCACACACACACTCTCACATACACACTCTCAAGTCTGTCTACACACACATACACACTCACTCTCACAGTCTGTCTCACACAAACTCTAGACACACACAGTCGCTTTCATGCACACACACCCTCTCTCACACAAACCCTCTTTCACACTCACACAGTCTCTCTTTTTACACACATATAGTCTCTCTCACACACTCTCTCACACACTCATTCTCTGACACACATACACATATACTCTCTCACAGTCTCTCACACACTCCCTCACACTCACTCATACACACTCAATCACACACTTTCTACACATAAAATTCTCTCATAAACACTTTCTCACACAATCACACACACATACACACACTCTCCACAGATACTATCTCTCACACACACATACCTCACACACACACACACACACACTCAAAAGTTTCATAAACTTTTAACTGTAGAATGTGATATCATGTCAGCAACTCCCTGCAACTACCAACAATGGCCAGGTCCTTGCAGTTGTGGATTCCTCATAAGAAGTTGCATTTTCTATGAACATTTTTTATTTTCCAGACATGCCAATGTCTAGATGGGCCTGTGGTCAATCTAACTCATCAGTAATCCTCTCAGATCTACCCTCAAAATAAATCCAGAATAAATGAAATTGATATTGTTTTTATACATTCTTTCCTGAAGACTTTACCATCCACATATAGAAACCCTTGCTTGGCCTGGGAGGGTTATGATATTGATGGCATATTGAGTTTCCTGGAGGACTGTAAGCATATTTGAGTAGTAAGTTTCTAGTCTGTGGGTCTTAAGTGAGTAAACTCCCGTAAATCTCTCAGCGCACTGCCTGTGAGGTAATGCTGGAGTACCCGCAAACTTTTGTTATCACCATATGCTAAAGCATGGTTTAGGAAATGGGCTGAATTGAAAGGGACATTTAGCCCCTGTGCTTACTCTGTGGTAGTAATAATAGCTATACATTATTGAACACCTGTTGTCAGGTTCGCAACTCCACACTTTTGTATATGTTTCCATATGTTATTAAATCTTTATGGCAACACTTTGAGGTAAGTATTCCTTTCCTCATAATACAGCTGGGAAAATTGAGGCTTGGGAAGGTTAAGTCTCGAGACCAAAGTCACACAGCTGGGCCGTGGTAGAGCCTGATCAAAATCAGGACTGATTTCAAAGCTTTCCAAATCCTGTTATCCCTGCTGAGGAAAGGAAATCAAGTAAAGTATCTTTGATTTGAAAGGCAAAAGTTTCTACCTTAATATTTTAAAACATTTCTTATATCAAATAAACATAGTCAACATCAAGGTCTAGGCCTAATGATAACATCCAGAACTTTAAAGTTGAAAGATGTATTAATTCAACATAAAAACAAAAATATCTCCTCTGTTCCTTTTGATCATCATTATCAAATAGGCTGTTTTGATCCAGTCTTACTTATGTTCCAGAAGCAAATGGTTGAAATGTGCTGATGTCAACTACTTCTTAAAAGGGGCATTGTTAGAGGAATGCTGCAAAATATTTTGTTGATAAAAAACAGGAAAATCTAATAAAACAAAAAAAAAAATCGCTTCTGATTTGACCGCTCACCCAGAGCTACTGTTATTTTCCTGTTTTACTTTCTTCATGTAGTCATAATCAGACTCTAGACTCAGCTTTGATTCCAGACCTTTTAAAAATTTAGTTTTATGTAATAAGCATTTCCCCAGCTATTAAATATTCGTAGGAAACAAATTTTAGTGGCTCTAAATTAAAGGTTGACAAACTTTCTAACTGGCAGGATAGGGAATATTTTCGGCTTTGTGGACCATATTGCCTCGGTCACAACTATTCAGCTCAGCTGTTGCAGCGTTAAAGTAACCATCGGCAGTGTGTACCCGAAAGAGAGGGGCTGTGTTCCAATAAAACTTTATTTATAAAAACAGGTGGTGGAGCTGCTTTGGCTCACAGGCTAAAGTAACTGCTCTGTAATATCACATTATGCACTGCATGTACGGTCTGTCGTATATACTCTAATTCATTGAGCTCTTCTCCTGTGGGGCATTTAGATGATTTGCAGCGCTCCCTCCAACACAGTAAGACAGTGATGGATATGTAGACTCTTGAGCTCATCTCTTTGGTCTACACATAGATCCCACATCACTGTCAAAGTTCCGTTTCCTCTTAGCAGTAGGTTATCAAAAGCCAACCACTAAGACCCATTTGGGTCTGGTGGGATAGTTCCATTAATAGGAAATACCCATGAGAGTACTTCCGCACCAGACAGCTAGGATTGACCGCATGGGGCCACTCACCTTCCCAGACCCAGTGGCTGCTACCTTACAGTATAGGATTCCCTTCTTGGTTATAGAACAGATCATCTTTTAGAATCCCTTCATGTTGCCGCAAAGTATTTTTGGAATGAGTTCAGGAATATGTAAATTTTGTACATAGTCCTAACCTACCGAGAAGGTAAGTTGAGTTCATTGGTGAGGATTTTCTATCTTGTTTTCATCTCACAAGCCATGAGTAAGGAGTTAACTGAGGCTCAGGAGCAGAAAGCATGAGGACATCCCTGCTGACAAGAGGAGGGGGTTGAGGGAAGGCCGAAGGGGCCTCCCTCGACCTGAAACCTGGCACTGGACACACGCTGATAGGCTTTTCAATGGCTCCTATGGGCAGAGTGGTGATGCCCCAGGCAGTTTGGTTTTGTGTTCTGAGTGACAAGCACTTCCTTCTCACTTAGCACAAGAAAGCACCAGTCAGAATAATTAGTTCATGCTTTGAGGATTTAAAGTAACCCCATGTTGAAAAGCAAAGAGTTTTCTACCAGTGAAGTGACTGATGCTCTGTCACAGGCCTTCGTCAGCTCAAGATGGACAGAAAGCCTGACCCCCGGGGCTTGGGCCATGAAGACACTCTGTTCCCTCAGATGATAGTGTAGCCAGATACCTGCCGGCTTGGCACGGTGACTCCAGTGGCCTCAGCATTTCTAGCCTGTTGTCTCAGGGTCACAACGTGATGTCAAAGCCGTGACACACTCAGCAACCATGTTCATGGCAGAAAAAATGGCCAGGCCTCCTGGCTGTCTCTCCTCTGTCGTGGAGCAAAATCTTCCCAGAAGCCCCAGAACCCGTGCACCCTAGCAGACCCCTGAGCCACCTCAGCAGAACTGGGTCAGAGGCCCACACTAAGCTAAGGGGCCCGGGGGACCCCAGGCTGGGTTGACGTCACTCATGGTTACCCCCCAGAGCCCGAGCATGTTGCCTTTGGAATGGAACGGAGGCTGCAAGAGAAAGAGGAGGGGACAGTGGCTGTTGGGTAGGCGGCCCTCCATGTCTGGCCCCATGCCTTGGTAGGCATGAAGGTTTCTCACGGACTGTGGCCCGCGGCAGGCCACCTGGCCGAAAGTCTCCGCTTCCCCAGCTGTCAGCTCCGTGGTTCTGGGCAAGTTACTTAACATCTCTGAGCTTCAGTTTGATTATCTGTAAAATGGGAGTATCTAGTGCTTTTGATTTCAGATGGAATAGAATTTATATACGTGCATCGTCTGCGCCTGGCACGCAGGAAGCCCTCCCCCCAGGTACGGCGAGGTCTCGAACCCATGGGGACTGGCCTCCAGGTCCTCTGGGGGCAGGCCCCGGATTTGATGGCTTGGTTCTCTTCTTCGAGAGAATTTGCATGTTGGGTCTGTGGGAATAACAGAAACAAAACCCATCAAAACACGGAGACACTAAACCTGAAAGGCGTCTGTGCTTTGTCTTTCCCAGCGCGGTGGAAGATGTTTATTGTTGGGGTTTTTTAACATAAAGGGAGCAAGCGGCCGTTCGTGCCTTTCTCCAGTCCGGGCAGGTGGCTAGGGGTGCGGCCCGTCGCTCTTCACCGAGCTGCAGCTGCGTCGTTGCTGCGGACGCGACAGGCCTCCTAGGTTCAGGGCCTAACTAGACAGTTGTCACCAAGAGCACCAGCTAAGCCTGCCTGACTGTCCAGATCGCTGCCCCTGTCACCTGCGCCGTCGACCAACGACAGCCATCTCAGAGAGTATCTTGGCCAATTCCAAAATTCAGGGTGAAAAGTATAGAGCCCAACCCACTAGAGGAAAAGCAGTTTTGGGGTCTCTCCTGCCCCCCGAGTGCCCCGATCCCTGGTCTTCTCCAGGCCGGCGCAAGCCATGGAGCCTGGCCCAGCTGGCTAAGGGCCTACGCCGAGCAGCCCCAGGGGCCAGCCTGTTGTGGGCCAGGTCCCTGCGTCTTGAGCCAGCCTCGGGCATTCTCAGGCGGGCGTCCAGCCCCACTGCCAGCCTTAGAGATGAGCCAGGGAGCCCCCAACATGATCTGGTGGCCCGAGCTCCACTCCAGGCTCCCCCACTGTGCAGCCCTACGACCCAGGGAACCCTCCAGACCCCATTTCCTAGTCTGTGAAAGGAGAATAATGTCTGCCCTGCTGGCAGAACCAAGTTTGGCTGAGGACTGAGTGAGATCTACGGAAAGAGTTTGGTGTTACAACTGCCTGACCAGCTTGGAAAATGACCTGAGCATCCCCGAGACCCTTAAACGTCCCTCATTGTTCCGGACGCCGCCCAGATGCCTGCCCACCCCCACGAAGACCCCCCCTCCCCGCCACGCAGAGTTAGCACAACTTGGCCTCTGGTTGACCAGTGTGGAGGCTCCCAGTCAGCAGCTTCTTGCCTCATTGTGCTCTGGAACCGTCCCCGTAGGCCTTTGGAGAGCATGTCCGCTCCTCTTTTTCTAGTAACGTCTCCGTAAATCACCCTGGGCCCCCATCTCTGTTTCAGGGCTCCAAAGTCCTAGCCAAGAAGGAGCTGGCCTACGTCCCCATCATTGGCTGGATGTGGTACTTCACAGAGATGGTCTTCTGCACACGCAAGTGGGAACAAGACCGCAAGACCGTCTCAAAGAGCTTACTGCGCCTCCGGGATTACCCCGAGAAGTATTTTGTACGTCAGACCCCGAGCAGCCACGCCCCCAGCCCAAAGCACTCCCACGTGAGCAGCCTGACACGCCTCACGCCTGTCCTGCCAACCTGCCCCGCTGGCCGGCCCCACTGTCGCACGCTACCCGGTCCTCCTCTTTGAACTAACGGGTGCAGAAATAAATCCTCAGAGCACTCTTGTCACACACACACGCAGGATGCTCTTGTCACACTCATACTGCAGATACTCTTGTCACGCTCACACACATTGGGGATGCTCTTGTCACACACACACTCAGGATGTTCTTGTCACACACACACTCAAGATGCTCTTGTCACACACACCAGGATGCTCTTGTCAC
>NW_022589712.1:7554067-7742363 GCF_004348235.1 Phoca vitulina
CACTCAGGATGCTCTTGTCACACACACACAGGCTGTTCTTGTCACACTCACATTCAGATGCTCTTCTCATGCTCACACACCCACATACAGACTCACGCACACATACGCTCACTCCTCTACTATCCTCAGATGGTAAACTTTTGTCCCCACAGCTCTTGTGGGTGCAGAGGGGAAGGCCAGCCTCTGGGCTGCACCCCGAGGTCCGGGGCTGGTGTAGCTGCCAGGGGCCATCCCTGCTCTGGCCATAAGGGCTCCTGGGGGACCGCATGTGACTGCAGTATATGGGGGACGGCATGTGTGACTCAGAATGGGTGTGACCCAGGGCCGCACGTGGACCGGGGGCTGTGTGTGACCATTGCGCTCTTCTTTCCAGTTCCTGATTCACTGTGAGGGCACTCGGTTCACGGAGAAGAAGCACCAGATCAGCATGCAGGTGGCCCAAGCCAAGGGGCTGCCCAGTCTCAAGTACCACCTGCTGCCACGCACCAAAGGCTTCGCCATCACCGTGAGGAGTTTGAGAAATGTAGGTAAGGAAGAGCCCGGGATCCCCTGCCCCCTGCAGCAAGGAGACCGCACCCCAGCGCCCCAATCTGAATAGCTCTCCCCTGGCAGCGCTCCCAGCTGATTGTGGCTGGTAGCTAGGAGGGCAAACAGGGCACAAAGGATGGTTAGCTAGGATCCAGGCCGCTGCCTGCTGGCGCTCTCACTCTCCCTCTCTCTTACACACACACACACACACACACACACACTCACTCACTCTCATAGGCACGCGCACTCCCCACACACGCACGCTGAGCAAACACTGCCCTCTAATGCTCAGCACTGGAACTGCAAGGCTGTGGTGACCTTGTGGACTCCCTAGGTCCTCCCTCCCCTGGGTCCTCCCTCCCCTGGGTCCTCCCGGGTTCAGCCTGACCCCACACCTCGTTAGCCCAGGGTTTTGGCGTCGTTTTGCTTTGTTTGGCATTTCTTGCCCATGGGTTGGCCCCAGCTGCCTCCAGCTGATGAACTCCGTGACCTTACCCTCTGTGCCCGCTGACCCCCCTGAGTCTGGAGCCCTGAGCCCTGGGTCCCCGTGGGTGAGAATCAGAAAGCAGCAGCTTTTGTTTCCAGTCTCTTGTCAGGACTCTGTCTCATCTTAAATCCTCGGCACTTGGGTCTGGCAGCACGAGCTTTGCTCTCGTTCTCCCGGGCAGCCCGCCCTCCTCCCAAACACCCACCTTCCTCTGGCCCCGTGAGGCCCCGGGGGAGCCCGGGGGAGGCCGGGAGGGCGGCGGGCCTTGGGCTCAGGGCAGGTCCCAGGTCGCACCGGTGTCCCCACCTCCCCCACCCCCCCTCCCGGGGGCCAGACGCCGCCCTGGCGGGAGTTGGGCGGCTGGTCACCCAGCTTCTGTCCGCACACGGTCGTCTGTCTTCGCGCCCCCAGGTCTCCTCTCCCTCTTGTGAGCCACGGGATCTGAGCGGCGGGCGAGGGGTCTCCTGCGGCGCTGCCCGCACGCGGGGACGCGTGTAAACCCGCCTCCTCTGGGCCCGCCCGAGCCCGTGGCCGTGAACCCGCCCGCTGGCACGCCCGCAGGGGGGCCCCACCCCGCAGGTGCCCCGAGGCACCCCCCAGCCATGCCGTGCGGCCCCGCCCGCCGTCCACCCCCTGCCCCCCCCCCCCCAGCTGAGCCAGGTCGCCTCCTGCCCTGACACCACCCCGCTAGTCCCCCGCAGCCCCGACACCACCCCGCAGCCCCGCAGCCCCGACGCCACCCCGCTAGTCCCCCGCAGCCCCGCAGCCCGCCTCCCGCGCGGTACCTTGCGGCTCTGAGCTCCCTCTGCTCGGCCCCCCAGCTGTCTGCGCTGCATTCACCCCAGAGATAGAACCGGCCTGTCACGGAGCTCCCGGCGGCCCCTGGCCCGCCTGACCCCAGCGACCCCGGGCGGAGGTCGCCGGCCTGTCGCCCGTCCCTCCTCCGGCCTCCCAGGCCGCAGCCGCTGGCCTCCTGCACCGCCCAGCGGGGTCCGAGCGAGCCGGGAGACCCGCCCCGATGCCGGCCGTGTGGCCCCGGGCGCATGAGCTCGCCACACTTGCGAGAGCTGCAAGGACGGTTCCAGGAGAAAACAGGCCGAGGACTCTGCCTGGGGCCTGGCACTGCCATTCGGTCAGACGTTGCCGCGGGGAGGAGCCGCCCGCTGAGCCTGCTCGCCTCACCCTCGCCCCCGGTGGGGGCGCCCCGTCTGGGTCTGGGTTTCCGTGGGTTCCGGCCGTGGCTGAGCTTGGCGGGCGGGCGCAGCAGTGCAGGCCACCCGGCGGGCAGGCTGCGGCCCCCGGCCCGGAATAGGGGCCAGCCCTCCGCGGGCACTTCGGATTCGCCCCCAGGGCAAGCTCGTCCCACCTGGCATGGCCAGAGTGTGCGGGCCAGATCCAGGGAAGGAAACTTTGTTTTACTTCCAATATACAGATGAGGAAGTTGGGGCTCAGAGAGAATTTAAGGAACTTATTCTGAGTGGCTCAGCTAATACACCGAGGCTGGGGCTCACACCCAGGCTGCCCTCTGGGGGGGCCGAGGGGGGTGCCAGGGGCTCTCGGGCTCCCCTCCTTCTCAAGGGCTTTGCAGGCAAGTGGATTTCATTGGGCCATTTTATCACTTCAAGACACTTCTCTTGGGGTTGCCCCTCTGGAAAAAGAGGGGATTGTGCAAATCATTAGTTTTTAGGCTGTCCTCTGGGGAACCCCTGTGGCTGCCCCCCACCCCCGGTCCTTGATTGACCAAAGTAACCCCACTTCTGTTGTATATACATCAGGCTGCTGTGTAAGAGCCAGTCTGAAGGAAGGAGGTTGGAAACCCACTGAACTACATGAGCTCCGTGACCCCTTCTTGCTCCCAGACCCTGGGACCCCACCTGCCACACCGCATACAGCCTGAGTGCCTCTTACCATAATGCCTGCCAAATGCAACATGGAGCTTGTTCTCCAGCAGCCTCCCTCTGTGCGTGGAGAGTGACGCCGCCCCCCACCAGGGAGACAGCCAGCCTCCAGGCCCAGGACAGGAAGGGCCAGTGGTCTAGCTTGCTGGGGGTTGGGAGCTACCCCCGGGCATTCCTGCGAGACAGCAGGAGAGACCCCCCTCTCCTCAGCTAAGACTAAGGAGCTGCCAGGGCGCCTCCTGGAGACCCCACCTGGAGGCCAGGCAGCAGGTGGAAGAAAATGGACAGTGGTTTTCTGATTTTTGAATCTTGGTTCTTCGTATCCCCAACTAGACCGAGAGGACCCTCCTATCGGACCCTCCTGTCATCCACCCGCTTTATGCATAGTAACTGCACATATGCCAAGCTCTCCATAAAGTACTGGGCTCACGATCTATTGTCACGGCGTGCCAGGCCCCGTGGGAAGTGCAGACTTTGGCCAGCTCAACAAGCCTATGAGGAAGGCATCGTGGGTCCCCTTCTCCAGGGGAACTAGGCTCAGGGCGGCTGAGTGGCACGTCCAAGAGAGGGTCCCCCAGGCACCAGGCCGACTTCAGAACTCGTGTTCTTTCTACTGTCCCGTCCTGCTGTCCTGTCTGCACGCTGTATTTCTGCTCACTCACGGTCCTTCATGCATTCTGCATCCCTCCACCCACTGAGCAGTTATGGAGCTCGGGCCAGGCCCCGCGGCCCCAGCACTCCATGCTGACGTAACTTGCTGACAGGTCAGCTCACTGTTGGGCAGATGCACTCACATCACACGTTCTTTGCTTCTTAGCCACGTTTCAACGGACTCTAGTTCAAGTCCTTAAGATGTCTCCAGCATCTTATTCTAGTTTTGTAGCTATCTTACTTCTCTAGGGGGAGAAACACTCGTAAAATGGTTACACTGCCATAAACTCAGATGCATCCTTGGAGAGTGTGCTCTAGACTGACTGATCTAATGACTGATACCTGTCTACATATTGTTGCAGAACTTCTAGACGGGACACTGCAGTATTGCTTTAAACTGTTCTGACCCCAGTAATCACTCTGTTCTCAGTTACTGAGTTGTAGTGTGCTCTTCTGGTTACAAAAGGTGATGTGTGTTCAATGTAGGGCATTTGGACAGTATAGAAAAGCATGAGGAAGAACCCAGTCATCCCACCATCCTGAGATAACCAGTTAGCGAATTTCATCATTGTTTTCCAATGTGTGTATCTACAAAACAAACTTGGGTTCACACGCTATATACTGCTTTGTATTTGTTTTATTTTTTTATAGTTTCAGCTGTATATGACTGTACACTCAATTTCAGAAATAATGAAAATCCAACACTGTTGGGGGTCCTAAATGGGAAGAAATATCATGCCGATTTATATGTCAGGTAAGTTGGTTCCATTTCCTTTCCAAAACAGAGAGCGCCCATCAAAGTAATTAAATCACAAATGGCCTACAGACCTCTTTCCAGGGAAGTCTGTTTCGTATTTTCTTGTCTGCCTTCTGTAATGAAATGAACTTCACAGTCTGTGTTTATATTAGGAACTCAAGACACACAGCGCTAATGTCCATAATCAGGGAAGCCTCTACTTTCTGATTCTCTCTGACCAACTCATACTCATCATAGAGCTCAGGTTGGACAGACGGAAGATAGTATTTTAGAGTCATTTTGAGACTGAGTATGAAGAGATTATTTTACTGACCCCTTTTCTTGGAGGATGTGTTTGCTACATACAGATATATACAGATAAGAACACGTAAAACTTATAGGGAGGTCTAGAAACAAATGGAGAACATTTTAGCAGTATCTTACTTATGTGTTATATCCCAAGCTATTATGATTTTATTGAAAAGATTTCACAAGGTATTAGACAAACCCGTTCTCTTGGCCCGCTGGATCAGCTTACAGAACGGGGCTCATCCTGGTCTCCTGCAATGTCATCGAGATGAACGGGAAACAATTGAGAGATACTGCAGACAGTAAAACCCAGCTGGGACTCACACATAAAACCCAGCACAACAGGGCTAAGGGATGGCGCTGGTTTCCTTCACACTAGGTTGTCTTCCCAGAAGGCTAACCAAGATGATCCGACGTGCCCGCTCTTGGAGAACTAGCCAAGTGTTCTAGAACATTCTGATTACTTTTTAAAAAGACCTTACAGATACTGAAGTATGACAACACAGGACGATGTAAATTCAGTGGCTGATCGTCACCACAAGGCTGCAAGAAGGGCTCAGACCTTCCAGGAGAGATGTTTTGATGGACTGACAGCCTGAATTAAATAGCTTCCTAGCTGCAGAGGACTTTGGCTCCCCCTTACAAATAGGAAAGAAGCATCCTAATTATTCCTATTTCCTAATGCCACAGCGGACAGTCTACCTTATTCCGCAGTTGAAGGCAGATGAGGGCAGGAAAACCAACCTTCCGGAGGGAGGCCTTCTCCCAGGTGTAAAGGAGGCTTTGCCCCCTGAGCTCTATCGACACCTGGCAGGAGCCCCACTCAGGGGCCAGCTGGGCCCCAGGTATTTGGGGAAAGCTGGAGCACTATTCGACATCATCGTACCCACTAGGCCGCCTCTCAAGTAACTGCTTCTCTGGAGCACATGTAGGAATGAGGTGTAAACAGCCGAAACCATACCACGTGGGCCCACGGAAGCTGGTGCTCTCCCGGCCTGAGGGCAAGACTGTGCCGCTCCACACACTTGTCCTCACGGCGCAGGTACCCCCTCAGAAGGGAACGGGCTTTCTCGTGCTTTACCTCAATGCAAAGTATTAAAACAGCAAGGGCAGGAATGTCAAGGAAGTTCTTGAAAAGAGCGAAAGGGCCGTAAACGCCTACTATCCAAATAAACAGTATGCAGGCTCCCTATCCTTTTCCAAGAAACACAGTTAGACATCTGGTTTCCAAACCAGAGTGAGCCAGAAAGAGCGAAGGAGTCGGTATTCGTGGGAGGACGTGGAGGAGTTTACGGGGTGATTTTTCATCGTGTGAAAACAGCCCCGTACAATACAGCCTCTAAGATGGAATCCCACGTTCTCTTAACAGGCTACAGTGTGATGGATACGTCCTAAAAATGTACCTTATGACTAAGGTAGTCCTGAGCCAGAGAGGGACGTGAAGCCCCCCATGGCTGTCATGGGGGACGCGGAATTTCCTGTGCACAACATCAGGGTGAATAAATATGCCTGGAGGTCACAAAAGCCAGTAACCTGCAGACAGACAGAACTAGATCTGCAATAGGGTAACAGGAAATGTGGTCGACTGAACCCCCCCTTGCTCAGGGGGGCTGTTGGCCGGTGGCCCCAGAGCCACCCTCGAACCTCATCCACTTCTGGTGAGCAAAGGGCCATGGGGCCTGACCGGGTCCCCTGCTTTCTCCATGTTCCCCAAGATACACGGCCTTCTATTTGTCCAGACCCTTGCAGCACATCAGCCTCCGCACTGTCCAAGAGGCCAAAGAGGTCATTGGACGGGAGACCCTTCATTCACCACTGCATGAAGTCGTTACCCGGCGGGGAGAAGCACCAGCATGGTATCTGCTATGTGTAGACTCTGTGTATGTCGGATTATAACAGGTGGCAAATGGGGCAAACTGCCCTCTCTCGGAGGGGCAAACCCCAGGTGTTTGGAGCCTCTCCATGAGGTCGGGAGGGAGGATAGGGAGAGGCAGGAGTCCTCGGCTGACACCACCTGAGTCCCCGAACCTGCCAGAGCAGGCCCTTCCTTCAGGGACCAGCACTGCATCTGGGCCCGGATCTCCCCAATATGGGTATGAATTTCTGCCTGTCAATTGAATTGCCGTCCGCACACCCACAAGACCCAGGCTCCCTCAGTGAAGCCTGGGGATGTCCAGCATCGTTACGAACCATGGTCGGGGCACCGGCGCTGGCCGCCTCCCTACCAGCTGCTCTCTGCTTTGCAGGCGGATTCCTCTAGAAGAAGTCCCCGAAGAGGAGGACGAGTGTTCAGCCTGGCTCCACAAACTCTACCAGGAGAAGGTCAGTGCGGCGGGGTGGCCGTGCGGGATCCCAGGACCCGTTTTGAGGTGCAGCTGTGGGTGCACTGTGGGGGCCCTGGGATCCGATAGTGGCGGCACCCCAGTTAGCAGCCACGCTGGGGCTGATGCTCTACTTGGCGGGGGGGAAAGAATATAGCAAGATGGGTTTCCCATGGGGCTTCATGGGAAGGATGATGGGTGTAGTGGACAGAAAAGTGATGGCCCCCAACAGCCCGTGTCTACTTAGCAAAAGTAGCCTCTGGTTCTTGTGGGGTAGAGTGTTCTTTCAGCGATGCGGATGATCCCGATGGCGTCGGACCTACAATGTGGCTGCCTGTAGGGTCTCAAAACCGCGAGCACAGGCAAGATGGAGGCTTGCAAGACTCCGCCTCTGCTGGGTTTGCTCTGGCCCCGTGCCCCCCACCTCCTGGCTGTGCTCTAGTTCTTCAGCAGCCCCCCAGGCCCCTCCGCCGCGCACACACCTTCTTTCCTTTGAGCAGGGCCTTACCTTTCATTGGGTTCTCTCCTCAGACACGTGCAGGGGGCAGAGGGAGTCGCATTCTTAGGGCCCTAACTGCTTGATCTTATGAAAGAGAAAAGGTTAGCGCCCACCTAGTGAGGAAGGCATTTTTTTGACCAAGTCTCGCTGCCCATAGAGACTTATTTCTGATTCATCATGCATTTTAAGGCCAAACCAGCCTAGAATCGAGTACACAGAGTAGGATACTGACTTCCTGGTGCTGAATTCCATAAATACAGACCGGTTGGCACGTGCTGTCTTTCTCTCCCCACTCCCCTAGGGAAGATAATCACACGGAACTTTATGGGCTGTCCGCTCCAGTTGGATAAGCATTCTAATCCTTCCTTTGAGAATGTGTTTTGGCCCCAAAGACCCCCAGATTACCACCATCAGATTAAGTAGAGACTTCTTACAAATACGCTGTTTGGGGATCAAGATCCTGATACTCTCGCAGCAAGAGGTCACTCCTGTGTTCCCAAAAAGTCACTTTTGCAGAACTTGCCATTTTGGGGTCATATCTGGACGGGTATAGGGATAGGCATCCAGTCCCCTCTTCCAAACAGCACACAGGGCCCTGTCACAGAGCGGGGACCGTGCAGCCCCCTCAGCCTCGGAGATTCACCCCGTAGGTCCGGGGGGCCTAGAAATGGCGTATTTCTAAGAGGCGGCCTCAGACACGTGGCCTGTGGGCCCACGCTTGAAAACGTACTGTGGTTGCTTTTAAACCGGGTCCCCAGTTAGGAAGGTTCTGTGCTGCTGCAGGCCCGGGCCTGACAGAAACACGCAAACCATATATATTCTTTTCCTCTGGTTTCACGCACGGGGCGGCATTTTTCCTTGTGCTGTTTTCTGGTTTAATCATCTGGGCGGTATACAACACGTCACTATTGGCGAGAAGAAAAATGCGCTAAGGCCTCGGAAAGGAATGCTTTCGTAAAGAACCACACAAACAAATCTAACAAACGCAGGCCTCAAACCCACCAAAGCAAAGGAGGTTTTTCTCCATGGGCCCGTTCTCTGCTGTGTTGAGGCGGGAGACTGGTGGCCATTGTGTGACCCGAACCACTTGGGCGTTCAGCGAAGAGCCACCTCTCCTTCCTGATGAGGTCTCTCCAGAGGCTTTTCTCTAAACTACGTATGCATTAAAATGATAGGGTTCAGTTTGGAAGGGGTTCTCAAAACGATCATCTGGTGCAAAGAAACTGAGGTCCGGAGAATGACATGCCCAGCTCCCATCTCCCTACGGGCCATGTCTATGAGCAGACCTGGGGCTGGCCTTTTCCCCGGAGAGGCCACCTGAGCAGTGAGCAGGAGGGGTCAGCGGTGCCTCCAAGAGGAACTGTGAACAGACAGGGAGGAACCCCAGCATCCTGTCGTTTCTGTGGCAGCCCTGTCCCCTCAGGAGCCTTGATGGGCCTGGGACTTTGTGTACCAGAAACCCGGTGCCCCACCACGCTTGCCAAAGTGGGGTTCTGTGTTAAGTGTCACCTTTCAGATGTATGGTGTTGAAAGACAACTCTGCTGACGTTGAGCTTTGGACTTCAGGGCAGCAGTTCTCTGGCTTTGCTTTCACGGACAAGTGAAGTGTCTGCAAAGTGTGGGAGGGGGTGCTGGGTGGCCAAACAGGGACATGGCAATGTTTCATTCTGTTCAGGCAGGAACAGAAAAAGAAATCCACTATCCACCACTGCCATTTTAATACTCTCAAGTAGGAAGGGCATCATCTCTGAAAACGGGGCCATCCTTTAAGTGGAACAGATTTAGCGTTTAGAAAAGGCACAACGCTGATGACCTGTCAGCATCCAGGACCGCCGCTGGCTGCAGGGTGGGGGCTTCGGGAAACCACCCATGACCTCGCGTGATCTCTTTGGGGACAACGGCAGTGCCCAAATCGCTTTTCCCCTGAGCCATCATGGTTACCCCATGATATGGTTTGAACCAATTCTGACTTTTCATTTCCGACTTGTTACTTCCTTACTCCCCTGGCTGGCAGTCTGAAGTCTGCCGAACGGATGAGGAATTAGCCATCAATGGTGCACGCTGAAAAGCGGGTGAAGGAAGCGGCGTCTGAGCTGTCCTGTGGGTGTGGACGGTCCACGGGGGCCGCGGTTGGGAGCTGCTCTGTGTGGGGTGCAGAAGCCAGCAGGGAATGCTTCAAGCACAAGAACGAAGGGTCTTCCACGCTGGCGATGGCTTCTGCATGGACCCCGAGGGCATTGCTCCTTGGAGTGGCAGCAGGATCTCCGGCTGGGCCCCGGGGTGCAGTCCTTTGCACACAACACGCTCCAGCCTGAGGTCTGCCTGCACGCGGAGCGCTGTCCTCTGAAGGGTCCCTCCTGCCCCGGCCGCTGACAGAGGAGTCAGCTCTGACTTCCTGTCGCTCTCTTTCTTTCTCTGCTCTTCCCTCTTCCCCTCCCTCCCTCCTTTCTCCCCCAGGGACTTAGCAAAGACATTTTATTTTGCGGAGCCAGCCGGTCCAGCTCTTTGAGGACGGCCTGGCCTTCGGTGCCGCGTCTCGGGGCTTCGGTTATGTGCTGCAGACTCTGAGCACTCAGGGGTTTGTCCTTTGTTGGGAGCATCTCCCCCTTTAGACTTCGGGGTTGAGATTTCTTTCTGGAAACAAACTCCCCTTTCACTAAATACGTTCCCCAATTCCAACTTACCTACGCCAAGCAATGCTAACAGATGGCAACAAAAAATGGAAGCATCATTAGCCCCGGCCATCTCCCCGTGGGGCAGACTTGATTGCAAAGGACGTGACATGGCCGGGAGGGGCCAGGAACGTCCTGCTGCTGGAGCGGACATCGGGCCCCGGCCAGGCGCTCCCTGTCCCACCCTGCAGGTCACAGAGCCACAGTGACGCCCCTGGAAGGCCAGCAAGGGCTACGGCACCAGTCCCTGGGGGGCAGTGAGGGGTCTTGGGGAGAGATTCAGTTTTCTAAGCAAAACAGAGAAAAGAAAACTCTGGAGTGAATGAGTTCGGACCCCTAGGAAAGGGGGTGCTTTTTCCTCTTGCTGGAGGCACAAATAACTTTTGGCTTTAGCGAGTGTCTTTCTGGCCTGAGACGGGAAAAGCAGACAGGTTCCCCGAAGAAACATCACAGTAGACGGGTACCTATCAAAACTCTTAAGCAAAAGAATTTAAAAAAAAAAAGACCCGTTTTTAAAATGGGGGAGTTTGATGGTATGTAAATGACACCTCAATAAAGCTGTTTTTTAAAGGCCCGGAAGTACGCCCTCCCGTCTCAGTCCCGTCAGGCTTCTATGTCAAAGGGCCAGAGACCGGGTGGCCTGTAAATCTCACGGGCTCGGGGGCCAGATCAGGAGCCTGAGAGTGTCCCGAGCCCAGCACACCAGGGCTTAGGCTTCCACATGGAGATTCCGGGGGGACACAAGCATTCAGCCCGGAGCACCCCCCTTACCGAGTTCTTGGGCTCCTGTAATTGCACCCTGGGATGAGAAGAATCACCCAGGCTCATGGCAAGCCTTGGCAAAGTGAGGGGCCCTCGCTCTGGCATTGGACAGGTCACTGTCGCTTCCCCAGAGGTTGTCTGCTTCAGCCACAGGCTCTGGGGACGCATTTTAATAACGACCCTCCGTGGTGACAAAAGCATATTACTCAGTACATCCTGACTGGGGAAAAAAGAGAAGTATGGTTTCTTTTAGAGATTGCTCTCTCAGGCTGTTAAAGGGAGAAGTTCGGCACCTCGGGTGTAAGTTCCAGGTAGGTGGAAGCTCGTTTTCCAGGAAACTCCACTCTTTGGACAACTGGAACACCACCAGGCTCTGACGAGGGCCCCCCGTGACCCAGAGATGGGTTTTGTTCAGCGTGCACGCTGTCAGCCCCCAGGATGCCTTCAGGATATTTTAGTTTGTTGCTGATATTTAGAAGCGGGCAAAGTCCCCGTGGCTGCCAGTCGCCGGCCCCCATGCCACACGGTGCCCAGGGACGGTGCTGCTATCCTGGTGCGGGTCTCTCTGGCCCTGTTGCCTGTCGCCTGGCCCCGTGGTGTCACTCACTCCCATGGCCACCAAGCAGCACCTGGGGTCTCCCGGGAGCCGCTGGAGGGTGCTCGCTGCGCAGGCCCGGCCTCGGGGCTCCCTGGTGCGCCCCGTGCCCGACCGAGACCCCTGCAGGCTCCTCGGTGACACACACACACACACTCAGGGACAGGCGGTCCCCTCATCCACCACGGTCTCAGTCAGCAGCGGCCGCTGGTGGTCCAGAAGCTGGGGTGTCTGCAGACAAGGGGGGCCTCCTGTATTTAATCTCAGGTCGGGCACCGATGAGAGAAGCTGCTCCAACCTGTCAGGTCAGGGGCCTGCTGACCACCCGGCTGTCTCGACAGTCACTTCACAGGGCTGCTGGGCAGTGCCGTGCTGTCGTGGGTTAGGTGCAAGAGGGCGAGCTCATGGCTCTGCCCGAGGCTCAGGGTGCTTCTAGTCTGTTCTGCGGGCGTTCACTGAGTGCAGGCTCGGGGTCTAGTTCGTTCTCCACTGGCCTGTTCTGGGGGGCAGGCAGTACTGCCCCTCTTGCCGACCAGAAGCTGGGCCGCAGAGGCCGGCCACCCGACCAGAGGCAGCTAAGTACCGAGGAGCCGACCAGGATGGACCCGGGCTGGCCTGGCACCAAAGCTCGAGCTCCTACGCCTGGGCTAGAGGCAGAGCTGTGACGTCTCGCCTCTGTGTCACTGTGGGAAGGGGACGCCAAATTCAGTACTGGGAAGACCCCTCAGGCGCCTGCAAGATGCCGCTGGGGTGGTGCTGCGCCCCCCCCCCCCCCCCGGTTCTGCTGAGCTCACAGCAGCCCCCGGTGCCCCGGGAAGGGCCTGCACGAGCGCGGTGTCGTGCACGAGCAGAGCGCCTCAGGGTGGCCTCTCTGTCCCCAGGATGCCTTCCAGGAGGAGTACTACAGGACGGGCACCTTCCCAGAGACAGCCATGGTGCCCCCCCGGCGGCCCTGGACGCTCATCAACTGGTTGTTCTGGGCCTCCCTACTGCTCTACCCTTTCTTCCGGTTCCTCATCAACATGATCAGCAGCGGGTCTTCCCTAACCCTGGCCAGCTTCGCCCTCGTCTTCTTTGTGGGTAAGCAGAGAGCAAGAGCCCTGCCAGCCATGCTGCCGTGAGGAGCATCTGACGGGGGACAGGGCGGCAGAAGGGCGGGTACAGCCGTGCCGGGTGTCGCAGCGTCTAGGAGCAGGAAGCAGAGCCTGCAGACGGACAGGGAAAACTAGCTTGCAGGCCTCACGGTCAAACACACCCAGAATCCCGGGCCTGGAGGAATTCACCTGTGGTTGCTCCCCCTGGGGCTCAGCTCTGCTCACTCTCATCATTCCTTCCTCCGGGGCCCAGCAGCACTGGGCAAAGGCTCCTGGCCATTCAGAGCAGGTCCCGGCCCCTCTGGGCAAGTGCGAGTGCTTCTAGAAGGCGGTTGCCACTTGCCCGGCATCGAATAGAAAGGTCTGGGAGCAGCCTTGCATTAATCCACGCTGACTTCATTGACCAGGAGTTTCGACTACTTCGGTCTCTTCATAGCCCCAGGGTTCCCTGCACACTGCCGCCGGTCTTTGAAGTGAGGCAGCCGGGGCGGGGGGAGCTTGGTAGGATTCCCTGGGAGGGGCAGCCCCATTTCACGGCCAGCCCCTCTGGAATGTACCCTTCCCTGGAGTCTGAGGAGGAAGCGTCCTCCTTTGCGACTCTGGAAAGCACGGGCAGAGTGTGCCCTGCCTTCCCGAGACCAAGAGGACACGCACGGAGTCAAAGCATGCAGTGATCTGTGTGCTTGGTTCAAATGGACGTAGCTCAGTCATTCCAGCAAAAGACACAGGTGCTGACTGAATGCTCAGAAGACTCCAACACACAGAAGTGCATGAACTGGAAGGGTCTCAGGACAGAATTCCCCTTTGCGCTTACGCCCCAGAGATGAATCATCATCGACAGTTTGGTGCACCCTCTTCTGGACTCAGACATATATGCATAAATACATTCACACAGATGGACTGTCCCTAGTGCAGTTTTCACCTAGTAAATTGTGGCCACCTACACACCTCACAACACACAACCTAGCTCCTTCTTTTGGATCAAGCCAACCAGTTCTAGACTGTTTGCAATAGGCAAATTGGCTGCTATTCCTGAAATAGATCCTACTGTCATCTTTTTTAAAATGAAAAATATATTTTAATGCTTAAAATTAAAATAATACCTGCCCAGTGTAGAAAAAAGAGGGTGCAGGAGGAAACCCGTTTCTAATAATTTAACTCCCCCAACACAGGCCAGAGGACCCCCCCCAGGGCTGCTGTGTGCTGGCCAGGTGCCAGGAGCTGCGGTTGTCAGGGTCCCCGGAGGGAGGGGAGCAGACTGAGCCTATCCGCCTTCAGTGGGGCTCCTTGGTGATGAAGGTGTGCAGTGCATGCCAAAACGGGGGCCGGACACCCTTCCCAGGGGACGGGGTCTCCGGGAGCTCGGAGGAGCTGACTGCCCTGAGCCCACAGAGCGGTGCCTCATCAGCTGTGAGCCTCACTACACTCTGCCCGGGATGTTGGTATTTGGGTCTCGTTCCCCTTCCCAGGCCTCTGAGCAATGGAGTCGATGTCTTTCGCACCCCTTGGTTCTCCAGTGTCATCACCGCCGCCGCATGGTGGCTCTAGTATTGGGACAGGCCCTCCTCGAACTGCCCGTTTGTAACTGGCCCAGGGACACCCGGTCCTCATCGGGCTGGGCTGCGCTCGCCCGTCAGCTCCACGTGTGTCTGAGGGACGGTTCGCAGACCACAGTGCTTGTGCACACGGAGATTTCAGTTATCAGCCATTTATCCACTCTGAAATGTGTATTATGTGCTTGGTGCTGGGCTCCTCAGGGGACTCAGACGTGCTCCCTGCCCTGAAGGAGCTCACCGAGTCTGCCGTGTCCGAGACAGCAGCTTCGACTGCAGCGTGTGACCTCGGCCCTGTTGTCCAGCTTCCTGGTGGCTCTGCCGGGCTCTCATGAGGGTCCCTCCTGGTCTCTGTTTGGGCCCATCCCGCTGGGAGCCAGGGGCTTTTCCCCGTTCACAGCTCTCTTACCCCAAGAGCAGAGCTGGACACTACATAGACATTTGGGCTCTTGCACTCTCCAGGTTCCTGGTAGGTTATCCAGCTTTGCTGAAGGGTGTTTTATTAAGTTCCTGCCCTGCATTTGCAAAAGCATCCTCTTTGCCTTGGGGGCCAGTAGAACAAGCAGGGGAATTCTGTAAGCCTCGTGTACGGTGGAGTGTGGCTTAGCAACCTCGAAGGGTTGAAGGATTAAAACCCACCAGCAGAACAGCCTCGCTCTGTTTGTTTTAATGTCACTTAGTCTGACGCCCATGCTCCAGGAGAACTCCAGCGGGATTATGCCCTGGGCCCCAAGTTAGCCGGCGAGATCGCAGCTGCTGCTTGAGGTCTGCCGACAGCCGGCCTCTCCGCGTTCTCCCCGGCAGAGTCCCCCGGGGGCTCCTAACTCCCCGTGCTTCCCATTTCTGCAGCTTCTATGGGAGTTCGATGGATGATCGGTGTGACAGAAATCGACAAGGGCTCTGCCTACGGCAACATCGACAGCAAGCAGAAACGGAGCGACTGACCCCAGACACAGGAGCGCCCGGAGGGGCCCTTGAGGACTGGTGGACGCTGCCAGCCGTCCTTAGTGGGACCCGGGGATGAAGCGGGGTGAGCCCCTGCTGGGAAGGCAGTTTGGTCTCCGTGCCAGATGGGGAGGAAGATGTTCTTAAATCTTTTTTCTCCCCATAATGCTTAAGTGGGTTTTGATTTTCTTTTTGTGTGAGTGTGAGTGTGTGTGAGTGTGTGTGTGTGTGCGCGTGTAAGGGAAAGGATACATATAAGTCAGAATGATGTGCGGTTGAGTGTGAGCTTTATTTTGTCATCATTCAGAGGGGATCTGAGGCACAGGGGGAGGGCAGGGATGGGGAACAGAGGGTTCCCCTTCATTCTTTGGTGCTGAGTTTTCTGTACTGGATTGCGAAAGAGTGAAAGGCGCTTTAGGTAAGATGACTAAATTATGCCTCCAAAAAAACAATTAAACTGTTTGGCTCCCTGTGCTATGTGTTTCCACAGACTGCTCCATCCTCCCGTTCCGCCCTCTGCCGTTGTTCTGGGGTTCTGGAAGGCAGTGACCCAGCAGCACTGCCCGGAGGGAGCAGGGTGGACTCAGGACACGGGGGGGGGGGTGCTGGATGGGGCCCCCCTGGCCACAGACACAGGTGCAGGAACCTGGGGGGCGGTGAAGGGATACGGCAGGTGCTGGGGGACGAGCCGAGCACGTCTGTCGGATGTAGTGAGAGGCCCTGTAAGGCAGCTTTGGTTTTCCCAATCTGCTGGCAATGGAGCCTCCCTGGCCCACGTCCTGAAGAGGTGGGCAACTCCCTGAAGAACCGGAACGGAAGAACAAAGGGCAGGCATCTTGCAGCCATTTGAGAAATGACTTTATGTGCACTGCTCATCTCAGTAGCAGGTAGAACCTGGGTCCCCCAAACCCATACAGGCTCGTGCAGGAGCCAAGGTACTCCGTACTCCTCTGAGCAGGGTCAGACTGGAGTAAACACCGGCGTATGAGGACCCCCTGGGCATCCACTTCTCTTCCGGGAGCCCAGACTCTCACACCACGAAAGAGGGCTGCTCCTTGACACGCGAGGCCTTCTTTGGAGTAAGGGCCACATGCTGGACCTCTGCAAACTGTGCCAGTCCACAGGGGCCACACGCACAACATGAAAGACAAGCAGTAATATCTGTGGCGGAAAACATTTAGCTACGGGACACGCTGTCCTCTCAGGCCAAGGCACTGATGGCACTCACACTGGTGGGGATTTAGGGGCACAGGAGGTAAGCAGAAGGCTTTCTCCCTGTGCACAGCTACACGCTGCTGGGACAGAGTTCTTCGTCGCTATGCTCACAGAAGAAGGGACAAACTTCCATCCAAAAGTTGGGCATAAACTATTCAGAATCACGTTTTTAGAGGTTTGCTCATTTACTCACCAAGGGTTTCCCAAGCACGACGGAACTAGGTAAGCCAGGGAGTTCGGAGAACACCCGAGAGAAGCTCTCTCTGCTGAAGGGATAATAACGTCTCATTGACGAGAACTGCAGAAGCGAACAGAGAAACAGATTCTGGCTTAGCTGTGGGAAGGGAGTTTCGGTGAGGCCAGAGGCTGAGCTGACATCTGCAAGCATCCCTGGGAGCAGGGGTGATGAGCCCATGCATTCGCTCACCCTGCGGCAGGCCACCGGTGGGTTTCAAACACAGTCTTCCCCCAGAGCAGAAAGGACAGAGATTCGCGGGCAGGAGCGCGGGGATGGCCACCGCAGGCCCTAGGCGCAGCTCAGGCACCTGTACCCACGTGCCCGGATGTCCGCCTGCGCCTGGATGCGGGGGCTGCTCTGCACCGGGGACTCCTCGCTCCACAGCAGAGCCGAGCAAGGCAGTCAGGGGGGTCGGTCCTGGCCGCAGCTGCGTGCCCCCCGCCCCACCGCCCCGGCACTCTGCAGCTCACTCGTGGTAAGCCCTTGGGTGAGCCATCCTACCTCGTGAGTCCTAGTTTCCCCATTTGTAAAATGAGGGCGATCATACCTGCCTCCTGGGTTGTTTCAAGGGTAAAACGAGGCCGTGTATGTGAAGACGCTTTACGAATCCTGAAGCACTAAACACAGAAGGGATGAGAGAGTAGAAAGCTGCCTCCCTGCTGCGACTTCGCAAAATGCTCAGGAACAACCCTGAGGTGTCCAAAAATATGTCACTCCCCCCATGAATATAGTGATCGAGCGCTAATAACATATACCCAGCCTTGGCCCTAGAACCTAACACGCGAGCAAAGGCAGGCTGCTCACCAGCGCTGTGGGTCCAGGTCGGAGGAAGGCAGGCAAAATACTCCCCTGGGAAAAGAACTCCTCAGCGCTCCTCACAACTGCCTAGGTCGCAAGAGAATGTGGTAGTCTGGGGACACATCCTGCCATCTTTTCAGCTGTCTGGCCCTCCCACGAAGAAGCAGTTTGTTAGGAGATGTGGGCAGCTGGTCTCCCTTCTGCCCCTGTTCCCGTAATGGCAGAGATGAGCACGGTGCCCTGGAGAGACCCAGCGCTGGACCCCCTAAGCCTCCCAGGATATAGATTTCTTACAGAATTAAAGCCCCATGGAGGTTAAGCCCCCTGTAGTGAGTGCTAGTCCCTGGAGGTGCGTCACGGGCAAAGAGGTTCGTGTCCAAACACTTTCATCTCATGGTAGCTTGGGTCAGCCCTGCTCAGAGCCAGCTCGGAGATCCAACGTAGAAGAGAAAAATCATTTTCCAATGCACTCTGGAGAGCGACGGCCACTTCCCAGACTTCCCTAAAGCTTTGAGGCAGGGAGTCTGATGCACTTGTAGGAAACCAAGCCCCCAGAGTGACTTTCTTTACTAAAAACACCAGCCATCCAAAGCGTAGCTTGCAGCTGGGCAAGCGGACCAACTCAGTGACTGATGAGTGGACAGGAGCTACCGTGGAGGACGAACTAACGCACTCTGAGTTAGTCTCTCACCTTGTTTCCTTTTTTTCCCGAGAGAACACAACCTTTCTCCTGTGATCACATAGTAGTACTGGAGTTATCGCTCTTTTTTTTTTTTTTTAAAGATTTTATTTATTTATTTGACAGAGAGATACACAGCAAGAGAGGGAACACAAGCAGGGGGAATGGGAGAGGGAGAAGCAGGCTCCCCGCCGAGCAGGGAGCTCGATGCAGGGCTCGATCCCAGGACCCTGGGATCATGACCTGAGCCGAAGGCAGACGCTTAACGACTGAGCCACCAGGCACCCCTGGAGTTGTCTCTTGACTGCTGTATTCTCTAAATAAATGCATGCAAAACCTTGTACAAGTAGCTACTGGTGTTTAAAAATTACACACATTAATCTTTTTCTAATATGCCTGTAAGTGGATCTGAACGACAGTGATTTAGATGTAAAATCCAACGATAATCAGCCAGGAAGGGTGATGTAGGAAGGGATGACGTGACAGTCACCAAAAGGGGCCCTGGCAGCTTCTGGGTTCTCTCCTGATGGAGCCGAACAGTGGTCCGGCTGGCCCCCATGCAAGACAGATTCGGCTTTGCTGAGGCTTTAGGACTTACTCCTAAATATGGACAAAAGGGAAAATTCTGCAGGGTACCTGTTCCCTGCTCGACACAAGGTTTCATCCAGCTTGCCCCAAAGCACTGCTCAGACCATCCACGTATTTGGGCTCAAGTGAGAAGAACAAATACCCGGGGCCCGCCAGTTTCCGGAGCGACCACAGGAGGAATGTCAGGGCCGCGTGAGCTGCTGCCTGTGTTGAAAAGACCACAGGGACCGGGGGGCCCAGGACACCGGCAGGGTGAGTCCCGGGTTCCGGGGCCTCAGGTCCTGCAGGCCGTCCCGTTGGGTGGCCAGTGTTCCCCTCCTTCCACAAGCGTGTCTTACAGCCTTAACCGAACCGGTGCTCACGCTCTGCTTGCGGAGAATGAGGGGCGGCAAGGATGAGGCTCTGGCCGGCGGGCTGCTCATATAGCTGCCTCTTGTTCTCATAAATGCTCTTCCTCCAAACAAAAACGGTTCTGAAGTCTCCTGTTGGAATGAGACACGGGGACTGCCTCGGCTGGGAAAGGACTTCCAGGTTTGGGGGCGAAAGCTGGCTCTCCCTGTGGGCTCAGCGCCGTGCCACAAGGGTGTCCTTCCTCTCGGCCCCCTAGGAGACAGGCTGTAGCTGCTGCGTTTGTGAAATGGGAAGGCTCTTAAGACAAATGACTTCGGGTCGACACGCTGGCCTATGCAGCAGCCACTGCCCCCCCCCCCCCCAGGGTCAAGACTCAAGGTCATCTGCTGCCTTTGCCGAGCAATCACTCAGGGCTGCCAGGCCGGCCGCCGAAGCCCCTCGTGTTGGGTTCTTCCCCACCCACAGAAAGACACGGCGGCTGTGCACGTACACGACTGGCTGCATTTCCTAAAAGCATCTTCAGAGATTTAATCAAAAAACATTTTAAAACAATTTTTTTTTTTAATTTTTTTTTTGCCAGGATGAATGAGGCTCAACTTACTTCCTTGATCAACATGCTAGACAAGAGGGCAAGTCCCTTTTCAGGGCCAGCCCCTCCGCCCTCCGAAAGGAGCCCAGGGGAAGGCTCGGTCAGCACCGAGCGCCCCAAGCAGCACAGCGCCTGACCCATCAACCAGGAACGAACAAGTATCCCAATCTCTAACGCACTCCTGCCACCCCGCCTTGGGGTTTGAGTATTTCCAGAGTTTCCACAAATGTGAACGAAAACCAACCACTTCAGATGTTTCAAGGCTGTCTGTCCTAACACAACGGTCCTGCAGACTTGAGGGGACAGTAGAGGACCAAGCACATATCCCTGCTTCTCTTGACCCGTGACATTCTATCCCCCTCGCAGCCTTTGTCACGGACAGGTAATGTGTCAGAAACAGAGTATGAGAAACTTCTAAATAGTTAGCGTAGGTCTCCTTCTCAGAGCGGCACCTCGGCGGGGCAGGGCTGGGCTCAGGGCCCCTCCGGGTACCGAGTCCCCAGGCGCTCAGGGGAGGCCGACGAAGTGAACGGAGCACCGACTCAGGCGCTTCAGTAACTGAAATGGCCCTGTCCTCTCTTGATGCCCTTTCCTAAAGTAAAAATAAGAACCTTTCTTAAGTGCAATTAGGCCAAAATAAAATCCAGAATGTTATACACAGTCAGTATGTTGAAGTTTCAGAGTTAGCAGTGAAAAAAGCAAAGCTTTTCTCCAGGAAAGGATAAGCAGTTCCAAACGAGTCAGTCCTCAGCCCCTGCAGCCTTGTCCTGTTTTAATATTAAGGTTCTGAATTGTCTGAAAAGCATTTATTAAGCACCTTTAGATCTTTTCAGTATCTAGAAAAATTTCCTAGGGCTGTGTGAGTAAAGCGTTCCACTGAGTAAGACTCATATGATTTTTACCTTTACCACTTTTTTTTTCAAACAAAAGCACAGTCTTGATTTACATGTTGAAGGAACTAGATATTTTTGAAATTTCTGGCATTTCTGTTCTGTTGAATTTTAAGGGAAGAAGCAGTATAAATACAAAGTTAGGATTGCTAAATAATAATCCCCTTGAATTTGAAAAATGAATTAAATGACACAAATTGCACTCTTTCTTAAAGTTTGTAGTCTTTAGCCAGATGGTTCCCAGAGGTTTCAGGGAATTAGCAGAAGTCACCAATGGAGTTTCAGGATGCCATTCCATCTGTATGTTTGCAAATGAGGAAGGAAAGCAGTGGAGAATATTGACAAAGTTGATGAACTAGTACAGGGTGGCTCGGACTTTTAAAGTTTATACAAAACTGTCCACAGTTGGAGTTAGGGAATGAATTCCTTCAAGTGCACAGTGAACCCTATCGATCTCATACACAAAAATTAACTAAAAATAAATGAATAGATCAATCTAAATGTAAGAGCTGAAACTATAAAACTCTTCGAAGAAAACGTAAATGTGAATCCTCATGACCTTGGGTCAGGTAATGTTTTCTTAGATATGATCTAAAGAGCATATGCAATAAAGAACAAGTTAATAAGCAAGACTTCAAAATTAAAAACTTTTGTGCTTCAAAAGACACCCTTAAGAAAGTGAAAAAAGACAAGACACAGACTGAGAGAAAAAAACTAGATCATATCCCTGGTAAAGGACTTGTATCCAAAATGTATAAAAATCTCTTATAATTCAATAAGAAGACAAACAACCCAATTAAAAGATGGGCAACAGACTTGAACAGACATCTCACCAAAGAGAAATAAATGGCCAACACACACAAGAAACAATGCTCACCATCATGAGCGAAATGCAGATCAAAACCACAGTGAGCTACCATCTCACGTAGAGTGGCCATCATCAAAAAAAAGGGACAAGTCCCAGGGGAGACTGTGGACAGGCGAGAACCCTCACATGGCGCTGCTGGGAATGCAGGACAGTGCAGCCACTGGAAACCATTTGGCAGGTTCTTAAAATATTGAACATGGATTTGCCACATGACCCAGAAGTCCCACTCCCAAGAGAGACGAAAACACCTGGCCACACAAAGACTTGCTTATGAATGTTCAGAACAGCATGATGCATCATAAACAAAAAATGGAACCAGGAGATGAAGAAATAAAATGTGTGGCATCTCTGCACACTGGAGCGTTCAGCAGTACAAAGGAATAAAGTACGTAGCAAGGAACACATATGTACAAAGGAATAAAGTCCCAATGTGTGCTACAACGTGGACAGACCTCAGAAATACCATGCCAAGTGAAAGACGCCAGATAGCAAAGACCACATACAGTGAAATTCTACTTAAATGAAATGTGCAGAATAGGCGAATCTAGAGAGACAGAGGTGGTCAGGGGTCGCCCAAGGCCAGGGGCAGGGGTGGGGACTGACTGCAGATGGACACGGGGCTTCCTTCCAGCAGGATGTTCTCAGGCGGACTGGGAAGGACAGCCGCACAACTACACTGACGATCACTGAACGGACACGTCCGAGACTGTGTGAATCGCACCCCGAAAAGCTGTTTGAAAGGACTGAGACCTTAACAAAATTCTCAGTGTCTACATATCCCTTAACTTCTTGGAGAGCATCTAGTGCCCTGGAGGGAAGGTGAGTGCGTCGTGCCTGAGAGATTCCTCGCCCAGAGGCAGCTGCTAGGGGTCAGGAGGGAGTCTGTAAGCTTCTCAAAAGAGTTCAGGAAGCTCTAAGGTCAATCTTTTAAAAATTTAATAGCGAAAAGAAGCTAAAGAACACCATCAATGACATATACCTTGGGCTATTTTAGAAAACTGCTGAAACGCTGACATTCTGAAAAAGATGCTTCCTTGTCAAGACGTCATTCAGCCGCACTTAACACTGACCTCACACTGGCGCGTCCTGGTTTAAAGGTCAACGGCCTCCGCACGTAGTAACAAGGCTTCTCTCCTCTCCCCCGACCTCCTCTGCCAGCGGACCGTAAGAGACTCTAAAGGGGCCTCCGGCATCTGCGGTAGCCTTTCCGTTAGCCCCTCGGCTTCTCAGCAAGGAGATCCTCCATCCTGCGGGGCCCCCAACCCAGGGCTCACCTCTAGCGCGTCTGGTTGCACCCCCTTCTGGACAGGAACCCGTGAATGAGAGTGACGGACCTCGGTCTCAGATAATGTGTTGGCTCTGAAGCTGATAGCCAGTAAAAGACAATATAACCGAGCTTTCCTAAAATAAACCATTTATTGAAAAAAGAACCTTTTTCTTAAATTTCATTAATCAGCCTTTGCATAACAAACCTGTGGCTTGCCAACAACAACAAAAAGGTAAGGTTTCACAGTCAGTGCACTCGACAAACAAGAGTTTCACAACAAGGCCCAGGACACCTGATAACACTACAACTGCTTTTGAACCCAGGAAGGTCAAAATACTACACTGATGTCACGGTTCTCAGTCCCACGAGAAGCAGGTGACAGAGGCGATGGTCCGTGTACAGTAGTAATGGCACTTAACATGCAGCGTCTTTACCTCGTGGACCCGTCACTCGGAAGGGCCCCGGGCCACGTCAAACAAACAGGAGCAGCAGGAGAAGTGACGCTTGTCACCTGTGCAGTCTTCAGTCTTGGAAGGTTAAAAAGGCTTATACTGCTTCTCAGCACAGTCTTTATGTAAATATTACATACAGTAGTGATTACGAGAACTCTCCGAGCACACACACTACCAGGCCGCGGACCGATGAGCTTCATTCTTCATCCGTGCAGACCTGCGAGAGAGGCAGGAGAGAGCTGAAGCCCATCGGCGGCAGGCACACGACTTACAGGTAAGTCACCGCCGCCTCGAGGACCCCGGCTCGGAGCCGGCCCGACGGCAGGCTCAGCTCGTGAAGCCAGTGACATCGGCCAACTGGCCACTGAGGGCACCTTTCAGAATGCATCTGTACAATATCGAGTTGACACAAACTGTCTCAACAAAGAAACGATCGCTAATACCTACATAGCAAATCCAGCTACTTGTTCCTTAATTCCACTCACCCCGCTCTCCTCACCTCCCCTCCCTCCGTCAGGGGCTCCCCTGCAGGGCCCTTTCAGCGAAGCTTTCCCAGGGTTCCATTCTCACCATGTTTCTCCTAGGAGTACTCTCCCAACAATGTGCTGTCTTCTGGATCTGCATCCGTGCCCTGCTCAATCCCAGGTGTGAGCCCTCGTTACCTACATGCCCGTCTGAAATCCCGAAGCAGACGTGCCAAGCACGCCTCAACCATAATACACCGAGGAGGAAACCACGGCCTCCCTGCCCCGACCATCAGCCAGCTGCCCCTGCACCCCTCCTGGCCAACGGGGTCTCTAACCTGGGGACCCAGGCCGGGGCCTGGAAGCAGTGCTAGACGCCTCCCCTTACTCGTCTTTCTCATCCCATCAGCTATTCAGTCGTGGCCATTTTAACCCCCTAAATATCACTTATAACTCGCCCTTAAGCTCCCATGCCCAGCCCACTAGCTGTAGCAGCAACTTCCTAACCACGATGCCTCCAGAAGGATCATTCTGAAACATCATTTAATCATGTCATGCTTATCATAAAACTGGAACTCCTTCATGGGGCTCCTGTTCACTTTTGCAGCCTTACCTTTGACCATTTTCCACATCCTGTGATCCATCTACACACAGTTCCTCAACCGTCTCACCCTCGTTAGCCTGCCATATCCACACCTCCCTGCCTGGCCTACCCACACCCTCCCAAACAGCTCGGGCATCTCATTCCAGAGAACGCAACAACGGCTGAGATCGCCTGGCTGGATGAAATCACTCTTCGCAGTGACCCGACAGCATGGCGTATGTGCCCTCATCCCAGCTCGGAACACAATGCTTCGTCACTACTGAGCCCTACACTCTCAGGAGTAGAAACTGTGTCTTCCAGCCAGTCCCATTTAAAATTCCATGTAACAGTCCCAAGTGTACCATAAGCACACCAGGATGGATCAAGCAGAGAACCTCAATGAACATTTACTGAAAAAAAAAAAAAAAGAAAAGATACAAAATTCCCTGGCATAATACATTTAGCTCCTTTCCATTTCAGATATAGATACAGGTATTTTATATCTAAGTTTCCAAATTTCCTTCAGTGCCAGATACAAACAGAACTCAAACATTCAAACATGAAAAAGACTACACAGCTATCTGCCCAACCTTGACGAAGGAATGGTCGAGGAGCTGGCTGGCCGTCCACCTCATCCTGGGCTCACTTTCAAGGCAGTGAGAAAGGAAGTCCTTTCCTTCCGGGCTTAATCTTTCAGGGATCGGTGGCTTGTGCCCCATTCCCACTTTATACATAATCTGAAAGTTGTGTTCATATTCATGCCAAGGTCTCTAAAAAAAAAGGGGAGGGAAAGCAGGTTTAATGGCCATAAAAAAATGAAACTGCCCAATCTTTTCAGGCATCTCAATGTTAATAAATACCCAGACACCAGCAAGCTTTTACTCACGGGGCCAATTAGTATTTTAGGCTTGCGGGCCACATAATCTCTGCCACGGCACCTCAATTCCCCTCCTGTGGGCCTGACCGCAGCCACAGAAGATACATAAATGGACGGGTGTGACTGAACGCCAGTAAAACCTTATTGACAAAACCAGCTGGTCAGCACAGTCTGCCTACCCCATCTGGATGTTCTATTAGTCCAGCGTTATCTAGAAGCCACCATCATGCAAATAAAAAATGTGATATATAAAATGATACTAAAATGTCAACAAAACATATAAAACTCAACAGTTCTCTCAGAGGGACACCACTACGCCACCCTGTTGAATAATGAACATCAACTCCTAAAAGCGCAAAGCTCTGGTTATGTTACATATCATAAAACATAAGAATAAAATGCTATTTCGTTCAGCAGTCACAAGGTATAATACATTTTCCTACTAATAACACTTGAGAGGTTTCTTACATTTTCTGCTTTATAAGTGATACCGCTATACACACATACGAGCCCTTTATACATCTGTAGAGCTGTTCATTAGCAGTATTTTCATCAAAAGATACACTTTTGGAATTTTCAGATAGGCAATCATACAGAACATCCGTGTGCTCTATCTAGCCATCCTTCCCTCCCTCTCCTGGAGCCGCTGCCAACAGCGGACCCTCCTCCTGCCTCCTTCTGCCTCGCCCGGAACGCCATGCGGTTGGAATCACACTGCATGCATGTGGCGCTTCCAGATTAGCTTCTTTCTCATCGGCAGTATGCTATGACAGTTCCTCCTGTCTCGTCGTCCTCTGGGCTGGACGGCTCATTTCTTGTCACTGCTGCAGAGTACCCCGTTGTCTGGATTAGCAGTTTGCTCATCCGTTCACCTACGGAAGGACACCTTGTTGCCTCCAAGGCTGGCAATCATGAGTCACGTTGCAGTCGCGTGCTAGTGTTTGAGTGGACAGAAGTTTCTAGTTTCCCGTCTCTTTCTGTAGCGCCTTGCTTCTCCATGTTTTCACTTGAGCTTCCTACATTTTTTATTCACTCGCCTAAGAGTTCTCTAAGTCATAAATCTTACGAGTATTTGGTTCCTAGTTTGTCACTTGTCTTCACATCACTGTATCTTTTGATAGGTCGCATCTTTTATATTTAGTCACGTTCCCTAGTTAGCAGAAAATGTGTCCATGGTATTTATAATAGCTAATAAAACCACAGTTACAGCTCTGTTCCTGTGAAGTGCCCTCCGGGAGTTTCTCCTCCAGGTGTGGGCTCTGCTTACCTTGCCTGTCACCATCTCTATGACGACACACCCCAGACTCCAGATATCCGCGGCACGCCCGTGGCCTTCTCCTTTTGCGCGAGTGATGACCTCAGGAGCCATGTATGCTTTAAAGGTCACAGATATGGTGATAGAAATGGGTTATAAACACAGCACCCCACAGTAATAGAGCCAAGCAAGAAATTAATATTGTGTAGTACCCCACATAAATGAAACAACTGATTTGTTGGGGGGGCAGGCAGAGAGGACTTTCTCCAAGTTACGTAATAGGAAACATTGAAACTAACAGACATTTCAAATAAATTTTCTGAATGGACATTTTAGGGGCTGAATTATTACCTAAAGGACAATTTTTGAATGGCAAATCTTCAGATAAACTGTATTCACAGTAAAATATGAAATTTAATGTGCAAAAAAAGATGTAAAATTCTATGACACTGAACAATCAAAACAAATAATCACCACGAAGACAAGTCCCTTTTTAAAGGCACAATAAAGCAGACTGGTGGGGAGCCTGCCAGGCGCGGGCAGCACATTCCCGTGTGGTAAGATATTCACTGACTTCTGGGTGTGCCTACCCACTCCTTTTCCTTTAAAAGGGCCAATAATGCTCCAAACTTCCTGCCTCCTTTAGAGAGGCATGAATTGTCACAGGTGTTGGACAATAAAAGGGTTATGTTCTTAAAAAAAAAAAACAACCCATACTGTTGTATTTAACAGACTGCTGTGTTTTGACTAGAATAGTTTTAATAAACCCCACGTGAACAACAAAGATAGGTTTTCTGGGAAGAAAGAGAGGCCTTTCCTCCCTCGTTCACTTCAGGGGCAGAGGCGAATTTGTGCGTCTGAGACGTGCTGGCAGGTGGAAGCCTGTACTCGAAAGCCCTCCTCCCTCCTCCCTGGTCCGTGCTGACAACAGAGGAGCCGGGAAGCCCAGTCAGCAAGCGCGCTGCAGTGAGTCACCTTGGCAAAGACAAATCAAGCCAGTCCCCACCTGCTGTCCCCAGCGTGCTATTCACTTCGCCTGGCATGGTCTGCGCGTTGTTCTTAAGCTTTACTGAGCATCCGAAATCGCCCAGCTTGATGAGTCCGGAGGAGGTGAGGAAGATGTTGGCACCTAACAACAAACAAGCGCTCGTCAGGCTCAGGAACACGCGGACAGCATTTTCAGCTACACGGCAGCCCCAATTCCCAGGAGTGTGAGTCACAAACTAAATAATGTCAAGGTTGATAAAACCTGACTTACGAAGCACAATCAGAGAAAGATTTTAAGCCTTGTTCACAAATGTGAATACAAGGCAAAGACATTTTCGTATCAGTACAGACAGCTTTGAACAGAAACACCAGCACAGATTCTAACGCGGAAGACACAGGGAGAGCCTTCCACAGGAATTACTCGTAAGCTACAACTGCTTGTGGTGGCCTCGTCTGAAGACCAGAGTCGCGAACAGGGACAGGAAGCAACGTGGAGTGAGAACGCGCGCACACGCTGCTGTTCTCTGCAGGCCTGGCTGAGGCTGCCCTGGGCTGACTTCGCGCTGAGACGGCAGAGATGCTTCCGGAGCCTCCTTACGTCTCTCAAAGCAACACACACGCTTCCCTCGGACTCTAGCTGGAATCTGGGGTCACTGCTCACGGCTCCAGGCAGCTCTAGGCTACAAGATATTGTTGCCCCAATGGGGCCACACATCGCCGGCACTGTGCGCCCAACGGCACCTTTCTCAGAAAGCATTGCAGAGCCACTCAAGTTAGACAGCCAGCCACACAGTGAGCTGACGTCTAGCAGACAGTCCTCAGCGCCTGAGTGCTCCCAGCACAGACGGTCCCCACAGTGGACTCTACGGTGCGAACTTCACGACTCTGGAGCTAGTCCACATCTGCACACTTGCCATACTGAATCGTAAAAAATACCACAAGCACACAAGTGAGCAGACTTGATTCAAGGACCCTGAGGAATTCTCTTCATGGCCATGGCTGATGACACAGGAAGGGCCCGTTCCGCGACAGGGGTCAGAGACTGAGTCCAGGTGTCTGCAGCAGAACACCTGGAAACAGGCCATGCCAGGCCTGATGAAGAGCCAAGTAAACGAATGCTCAGAACGATCCCAGGCAGCAGAGCAATGTGGAAGATGGGCGGGTGGGGAGGCAACAAGGCTGGTGGGTGCTGGGGACTCAGGGGGAGCCACTGGAGGGAGAACGGACGATCCTTACACTCAGACCAAAGCAGGTTCTGGAGTGATCCAGCCCCGCCCTGGGTCAAGCGCCTGGTCGGGAGCCAGCCAATTCTAGAGTGAACGTGTCTAGGCCGGCCTCGGACTATGTGACAGCGTGGAATCCTTCAGTCTGGGGCCCATCAGAGACAAATAATTTGCCACTTTCATTATCCCCAGTTTCCCCAAATACAAAGGTCAGGCGCAAATGCCAGAAGGATAGTTGTGAGACGAGCATGACTATTCCCCTCAAGCCAGAAGAGAAAAGCACTTCGAATCAATCAACAGGACCAAGTCGGTCGTTAGCAGAATCCTACACGGGAGGAGGTTGGTGTCAATAAACCTCGTCTCCCAAAACAGAGCTTACACTAGCATTTCAGATTCACTGTCGCTTTACATGTTCACGACATTCATATGGAAACACCTCAGAGTCTCGACACGGAGGAAAGGATGCTCTGATCGTGAATGTCTAGTAAATCTACAAGGCTGGCTAAATCAGCCTACAAAAAAACAAATTTCATTCTTGGGGAAACAGATCTCAATGAAAACAGCGTTATGCAGAGAGACAGAGCAGACGTCTCTGCTCATGGATGGGGACGTGTGTTCCACACAGTCTCTCGATCCTGGGTTCTTTCTGGAAGTGTATCAACAGTAAAGGCACTTCCTTCTAGAGAAACGATGTGTGGGAGTGGGACCGAGTGTCTTGGTGGCACCTACTATGCGGAGGGCACGTAGTCTGGTCTCCACGGCAGCCAGGTGGGGGTGAGGATTACCTTTGATGTCACGGTGAACTATGCCATGCTCATGGAGGACATTGATTGCGATGGTGATCTGCTTTGAATACAGCCTGATGACGTGCTCCTGAAGCCCCAGCCTCGACACCTCTTCTAACGTGCCCTCGTCACAGTACTCCATGAAGATGTACATTTCTTCCTGCGGGAGGAAGAAGATGCAGCTGTGTTTACATGTACACCAAGGGAAGAATCTGGACAATGTCACAGGTTGCGCCCCAAAGGAATCTTCTTTCTAATGGTAAGCTACACTCATCATCCTCAACACTGAACTTGTCTGAGAACAGTCATTCCTCACTCCTACACAGAGGTGTCTGCCTGCCTCCTGTCTGGAATTATACAGCTAGTCGGGGTAAGAGTGTCTTCTCCAAATCACAGGTGATAAATTATCTATAATCCTCCGAAATTAAAGTCTGCTATATAATCTCAGACAGGGACCAACAGGGCTGTCCCTATCAATGTATTATTAAGTACTGAAACACATCCTTTTCAGATATGAATTTATTTGTGAAAACATTAAAAATCACCACTATTCAACTTCCCCTGGAAGTTCAGACTCCATCGAGATGCTCCAAGTTATCCTCTTTCCCTCCAAGGGTTTACTTCTAAACACAAGGGGGGAAACGAATTTGAAGTTTTAACTTTCTCATTTCGCTACGGTTCCTTAAATACACGTAAAAGAAAAATCAGCATTACTGGACAGTGCACTCAACAGTGGTTCAGTCAAAAATGGGGTGAAAAAAGTAACGCGCTGTGGAAGGGGCATTTTAGAAGAATCTTCTGATCGGCAGGATGGGTTTCAGTGCTTTATAATGTCGGGTTAACGACTACAGTCTACAACTTACATTTTAGGAAGAACTCCTCTAGTTTCAGAGAGAAGGCAGAAATGATGTAACTCATGGAGATTTCCTGATAATTAGGCAAAGTTACTGTGCTCTGAAATGAGAAGACCTGCGATGTAGAACAGGACTCCGACTGTGCCCTTACTGATTCCTCACACAAAACCGCGTGATCAAAGTTGGCTTACTCTATGAAGCTCCACACCAAAATACCGAACCAGATTGGGGTGTTTGATGCCCTCAAAGATTTTCAATTCGTCTGCAGTTTCCTTGATAGTTTTATGGTCATTAGGTTGAAATCGAATCTGTAAAGAGAAAACCGTTCATCAGCGCTGGTCCTGTCACAAACCAGAAACAAGACACCTTTACCCACGAGGGCCTCCTGACATCTGCATCATCCAGACGCACGGGACTATGGTCAGTGTGTCTATGACTTGACTTCGAGTCTTTCTTTGCTTTGTCATTCCAAGTGAATTAAACATGCCTGCTTTAGAATATTTGGTGAGAGAACAGCTAATAGGATCATTTTCTTTTCTTTTTTTTTTTTTTTTTAAAGATTTTATTTATTTATTTGAGAGAGAGGATGAGAGGAGAGAGAGAGCACATGAGAGGGGGGAGGGTCAGAGGGAGAAGCAGACTCCCTGCTGAGCAGGGAGCCCGATGCGGGACTCGATCCCGGGACTCCAGGATCATGACCTGAGCTGAAGGCAGTTGCTCAACCAACTGAGCCACCCAGGCACCCAATAGGATCATTTTCATAACTGCAAACTGAATTCACAGAAACATTAAACATTCAGTAAGTGAGATCACAAGTGTATAGGTTCTGGGAAGATAAAAAGATGTGAGATGACTGTGCCCTTAAGAAGTTTACAAAGGGGCACCTGCACCCCAGTGTTGATAGCAGCAATGTCCACAAGAGCCAAGCTATGGAAAGAGCCCAGGTGTCCATTGACAGATGAATGGATAAGAAGATGTGGTATATATACAATGGAATATTACTCAGCCATCAGAAAAATGAAAGCTTGCCATTTGCAACGATGTGGATGGAAACAGAAGGTATTATGCTAAGCAAAATAAGTTAGTCAGAGAAAGAATTATCATATGATCTCACTCATATGTGGAATTTAAGAAACAAAACAGAATCATAGGGGAAAAGAGGAAAAAATAAAACAAGACGAAATCAGAGAGTGAGACAAACGATAAGAGACTCTTAATCATAGGAAACAAACTGAGGGTTGCTAGAGGGGAGGGGGTAGGGGGATGGGGTAACTGGGTGATGGGCATTAAGGAGGGCACGTGATGGAATGAGCACTGGGTGTTCTATGCAACTGATGAATCACTGACCTCTGAAACTAATAATACATTATATGTTAACTAACTGAATTTAAGTTTCAAAAAAAAAGTTTACGACTGGGGCGCCTGGGTGGCTCAGTCAGTTAAGCGGCTGCATTCGGCTCAGGTCATGATCCCAGGGTCGTGGGACAGAGGCCTGCATCGGGCTCCCTACTCAGTGGGGAGTCTGCTTCTCCCTTTCTCTCTCCTCACTCGTGCTCTCCCTCTCAAATAAAACCCAGGAGCGGGGGCAGGAGGGGGGAGGAGAGGCAGAGGGAAAGGGAGAAGCAGGCTCCCCGCTGAGCAGGGAGCCTTCGATCTCCACACCCCGAGATCATGACCTGAGCTGAAAGCAGACGCTTAACTGACTGAGTCACCCAGGGTCCTAAATAAAATCTTTTTTTTAAAAAAAAAGAAGTTCGTGACCCAGCGGGAACAAGGTGGTAGAGGCGGTGCGAGAGGGAGGGCCACGGCAGCTCCGGCCTCTTCCCCCATAGGCTCCTCTGCCCCTCGAGTCCCAAAGGGTCTCCTCCTGAGCGATTACAGTGTTTGCTTCCCTGACGGGCCTCCTCAGGTTTTCCCTGCTCTCCCCCATCCTACCTCCAGCTATTGAAATGCTGCTCATTTCTGAAAGTGACCACAAACGGTAACTTTGCCGCCAGCTCCCTGCTAAGACTGGTACCACCACCCTCTCAGCCTTCAGCTAACTTTCTGGCCTCCCTCTGTATGGCACTTAGCACACCTGGGTGGAGGCAGAATTATCTGTGCACCTGGTTTGGGCGTCCTCACTGGAATCGGACACTCCGTCATCCCAGGGCATCTGCCTAGATGACTCAACGTGGAGGGAGCCAAGCTAGCCCTAGGTGCTAAGAACAGCCTCGAAAACAAGCTCTATCACACAGAGGCTTCAAACCAGAAGGCCCCCCGCAAGGCCAGACCACTCACCTCCTTCATAGCCATCAACTCGCCTGTGTCCACACTGATACAGGTGTAGACTTTCCCGTACTGCCCCTCCCCTGTGAACAGAACAAACACACTGCTCTCAGTCACCAAAGCGAGGCCATTCTAAGTCACTCAGATGTATAGTAATCTTCCCAAGTCTGGGTCTATATTTATGTAATCTACAATTATCTACTATTGCAAGACCCAAAATGTTTCTGAGCGTCCCCAGTGACTGAAGGCAAGCTCCTGGCGGTGCCTTCCCTGTAAAAATGCCGAGTAGAAGTGACTTCGGCAGACCCGAGGAGGGGCACGAGGGTGCACACTTCTGAGCCCTTACGGCCCTCAGGGAGGTCAGGGCCGGGGGTCAGGAGTGAGCCCGGCCACCGGCTAACGACGCCTCGTTGCTGCACGGCCCGGGCTGTGTGCGAGTGGATATTCGACCAACACATCTTTGGGGACATTAAGCGAAGGGGATATATGACAAAGCCTGATAACAAGAATTGATAAAATTTATAAAGCACTTGATTTTTTCAGTGTTTTCTGCCCTAACTGATAGCTCTACGGAACGCTGAGGGCTTCCTGGGGGCTCACAGAGTCCTATTACGACAACTGTGCTGGCCTCTTCAGACCTAAACACTCCCTGGAGAGATGCATTTAAAAGACGGGAGGGTCTGGACCATGGTCAGGCTCCCTCTGTCACACGAGCCACCAGCAGTGATTTTACAAGAGGCGCTTCACCTGGAAATTAATTAACAGGCAATGTTTTAGGGAAGACTGTCTCTATCTGTACCCAGTCTCTCCTCAATAATGTGCTGGAAGGAATAAGGTCATAAGAACATCAACTGGAACTAATGGGTAAAGTTTATGTAGTTCGTCCACCGGCAACTTCCGGAGTTATCAAGCAAAACGATTCAATTTAATGAACCATTTTAAAAAATCTTTCTAAAATCTTCTCTTGTGCTGCTCTTAGAACACATTTTACAGACACATTACTTATACAAACTAAAAAACAGAACCCTCTGCAAAAGATATGCCATGTTATAAGAGAAAAGGACCAATTACATGATTTGGCCTAAAGACAGGTAACTCTTGCCATTTCCAACAGAGGTTCCTCAATTTCCTTACCAATTTTGTTTCCTCTTTGCCACTTGAAGGTCACCTTCCTCAAGCCTACGTGCATAACGTTATCGTAAGATTTAGGGGTATCACACACTTGACCAATGATATTCTTTCTCCTCATTTCTCGATACCTCTTTTCCTCAAACAAGCGGACGGACTTCTGGATAGCTTCTATGGGTCCCTGTTTGGAAGCGCTGTCTGCAGGGAGAATCACAAGGTCAGCAGTCCCCGTCACTACAGCGCGTCACTGTCCAGCAAACAGTAATAGAAACAGAGCAATACACATGAGCACTCCAGCACAGCACGGCTTATCGTCCTCTAGGCAGATACCCAGCAGGTGCGTTCAGGTCCACTGCAATCCGACAGCTCCAGAGGACCCACCCACTGCACAGACACACACAAAACACGGGCCAGTCAGGCAGACTGCTGCTCAGACAGACACTGCAGTGACTTCCCGTTTGCCTCCAGTCTCTCCGGTCTCCGAGCCACTCTTGTTGGCCAGAACTGTCTTACTAACAGGTAAAATCTGATCATGTCCCTTTCTTACTTAAATTTATTTCATGGTTCTCAACCTGTTTACCAAAAATCCAAGCCCTTCCTATGGCATTCACGACCCTGCAGAATTTGGACCTGGTTTATCTTTCCCAGTTCACTTTTGTCAGTATTCTCCTTTTCTTCTCCTACCACAGGCCCCAGACGAACCAAACTGAACAGACTCATACAGAACACTCCAAGCCGTTTCTCACTTCGAGCTAATGTCACACTTTCCTGCCTGTCTAAAATGCTGTCTTCCCACCACCGTGCCTGGGGAGTAGATCTCACGCATCACAGCTCCGCTGAAATACCACACCTTTTCTCGGGAGCCATCTCTGGAGAGAAGCGAATTAAGTTGTCCCTTCTCTGGAAAGAGTCCAGAGCAAAGGCTCTGGAACCAGAATGCCCGGGTAAAATCCTGGCTTTGCCATTTTCCAGGTGTTTGAAAATGGGCAAGTTACCTGACTTCTTCACATATCAAATTCCTAATCTGTGCAATGAGGGTAATAATATCTCACGGACAAGCACTACTGTGAGTATTTAGTGAAATCATATGCGTAAAGCGCTAAGCCCTGTGCCCGGGACACGGCAACACTCAGTAAGATTTAGCTACTGTTACTACTGTTCCTTACCTTCTCCTCAGGCTCCACATCTCTAGTTTTTCCACTTACTTTATCATGACCTACAGTGAAAAATAACTTCTACACATACAGAGATCTAAACAACAGTTTCATAAAACAATATTACTCTTACCACATGTGATTCAGACTCCATCCTATTTTTTTTTTTTTAATGCGGACTGTACAACCCATCGATGGGTCACACCCGTCACGTGAAAAGCACTGCCTTAGACATGTCCGCTTACATACTCCTCATTCTGTATCCTCGCTATCTAAGAGCCTGAATTTTCTGGCCAACGAAGAGATCAAGGAGGACAAGGATGGCTGTGAGGTTAATTTGAGAAGAGAAATTCCCCAAGGTTTATAATGTTCTAATTATAGGTTCTTACTACAACCATTTCTTAAAAACATGAATCGCTGTTTTACCTCAATATATGACACATCAGGTCTCGGGCACAACAAGAGTTCACAGCTATGAGCCCATGGACTCCACTGTCAAATATTTCTGGGAAAGGCTTTTTTTTTTTTTTTTTTTTAAACAGTAAAAATTTCTCAAGATTTCTCCATCTTTGTTAATGCAAACTGTAACTGTCCCGAGAGTTCCCAAGTCCTCTTGACCACAAAGCATTTGTTTTGAAAATTATCACAAAGACCTGGCATGCGTGCGAAACTACTGGTGACGTGGGAGCCACTGGAGAGACTCTCTTCCCCGTCACCCAGGCTCCAGCCCATGGATCTCCCTGCCCTAAACCCGCCGCACACATCTCGCCTGCCCCAGGCCTGGCAGTCATTTCTCGACTTCATTCCTTTTTTGAAAATCCCACCTTAGTCTGGTATCTGAGACTGCATGACTGTAATGATATGCTAACCCATCTCCCCATTTCTTCCCCACTCCGGGCTAGCAGCTTCCTCCACCCCGGGGTCTTCCTAGCTCCTCCTCCCCACTCCCCGAACACACCAGGTGCCCAAGAGGCTGCAGGGCTGCCTGCCATCTCTGGGAAAGGCCTTAATCACTTAGCTGTCACTGAAAGACTGGCCATGGTCTGACTTCCCCCAGTCCCTTCAAGTTCACCTCCATTTACTGCTACACAGTCACTGGGCCTCCCTCCAAATGTGTTTTTATCCTGTACTTTTCCTCCAGGCTTGACGCAGACCAGTTTTTCCTTCAAGAGTCAGCTCAAGCCTCACCCCTCCATGACATCCCCCGACTATTCCCGGCTTTGGTGGACAACATACTTCCAAGGGGCGACTGTCGGGTAAGAGCACCAGACTTGGAGACAGAAGCAGTGTACACTGATCCCAGCTCTGTCAGTTATCACCTTGGCCGAACTATTTGGCTTCTCAAGAACATTATCATACAGCGTAAGACGTGAATAGTTCTTCATTTCACAAAGATTATTATATTCCTACCATGCACAAAGAATTATGCTAAGGGCCCACCCAAGGTGACTTACATAATCAACCACCATGACTGCTTGAAGAATACAAAGATGAATAAAACATGTTCCAGATCCAAAGGAGCTTATAATTTATTATAAGAAATAGGAAACGCATACAAACACAGTATACATAGGAAGTAATGTCACAGGTATAAAAGAGATCACAAAATATTAATGTAGATGGACTAATAATTCAAAAGCTGAAGCATATTTTAGCTGAAACTTCTCACTTTATGCTTAAACATCTTAAGTTCAACGTTCTCTCTCTTACCCTTCGTCTGGCTGATAAGTGTCCGAAGTTCCCAGCTTCTTCGAGCTGACCCACCTGAATCACCTTTTGGATATGCTGGTTCTGGAAGAAGTATGTTTTTCACACAAATTAAGATTTATGGAACAAATATGCTTATGTAATCGAAAGCAAGACTGAAATGGTGCGTGGCAATGATTAGTTACCGTCAACCTGTCCTTTCTGGTCATTAATTTCTATTTGACGTGAGTGTGAGAAGCTATCTTGACAATCAATTCTAGAAAACTATACCAAACTAAGAAGTTGTCATGATTACATGTTACATGATTACATTATGTTACATGATTTTAACTATATAAACCTTCCACAAATAACAAGACATCAGACTACTGAGCGGAAATTAGATTCTCTGGGGACCCCCCTCAAGAGGCCCGGCATTATAATAAAGCCTCAGTGTATCATTAACAAACCTACTGCAGGTTTGTATTTTTAAAGAAAATAAGAGTACTTGGCAATTAAAGTATCAGGAATAATTTTCTTTGAAAAGCAACAAAAGTAGACCTAGAAAATTCAAGTACAGCTAAAAAGGCATCTATAGTAAAAAGCCAACATGTTGAATATCAAATGTTCTCTGGGAGCTCTGTCACCTCTTTCTCACTCTTCATTTCTTTCTGAGGCATAACCCATGGAAACTGGTAAACTGAGGCAGAGGATTCAGCCGGTTGAGACCAGAGTCTGCGCCTCACACACTCACCGTCGCGCTCTTCTGTGGGGCTTGAGTGGCGGCTCAGGGACCGAAACTGTAACTCGGCGGCTATGGAAGCCAACCGGTCGTTCTCAGGGACGCTGGAACCCCTGTTTCAAGATTTTTTTAAAAATTGAGCTGTCAATTCAATGGAACTCAAAATGAAAGATCTGTGAGATTCTTCTAGAGCGGTAATTCTCAACTAGGGGTAATTTTGCCCGTTGGGGAAACCTGCTATCAAGTGGGTACAGGATAATGCGAAGGACAGCCCCCAGATACAGAATGAGGCACCCAAAGTGAACAGCCCTGCTACTGGGAAACCCTTCCCTGGAGCTGGGAAGGACAGTCGGATTTTTATCCTCCGCTGCTGGCACATGAGAACCTGACTGCGTAACGCTCTAAGTTAAAAACAACACAAGTACAAACAAAACAGGATTTATTCAAGGGTTACTGACATGTGTGGAAAGCTCCACCATTTAAGCCCAGGATGGATAAAAATTATTAGCCAAACAGAGCTAATATTTAAAATTCTGATCATACTATGTATTTATGCACTTAATTCTATTTAAAGTGTTAAAATTATTACATGATTCAAAAGATTTCAAATCTCTTACTAAGAAAATGCAAGGGCACACTTAATGATTTTTCAAGCAGTCGCCAAGCAAAGGGGCAGAAGAGCAGGAAGCTTAGCATGTAAAGAACAAAGTTAATCTGCTGCTTTTCCAGAATAAAGTTAAGTGTGTTTAGAAATCCAGAATGAATCCATACAGAGTAAAACCCAGAATTAAATAAGGGAAGTCTTAAAATTATAATTCGAATAATCCAAGATAAGTATGGCCTGAGTTTATTAACAAGTTTCGTGTGTATTGTGTGTATGAGCGATACTATGAAGTATGGTAGCATTTATGCTCCTTTCCATCAGATGCTGAATAGATTTAAGGCGACAGGGTTCTACTGAACAGATGTTCACAAATTATGAAGTATGCACTGCTTTTTTATTTCCCTAAACTCTCAAATCTAGCATAATTGTTAAGTCTGAAGAGAGGGGGACATCCTCTATTGCCATGGAGTTCATCAAAAAGTCTTGACGCCATTTCATGGAGAAATCACGGATCCTGAAGTGAAGAGACACGCAACTCCTAAAGCCACACCCAAGACTGGGCTGCCAAGCAGAGGTCACACGACGCCTCTATTTTCCTGATCTCCCAGAGATAAAATTAGCCAATTCCACATCCTCAGAGATTTTTGCTGGGCAAAAAATATACTTAAAAGAAATAGTGTGCTGGTGAATGTTTAACTACTAGCTGTGGAGTTCTACAATTTCAGTGGTGTAACAACTGGCTTGCAAAATTCCTGAAAAATTAACAATCAGGCTCACAAAGCAGTAAGAGCCCAGCCCCAACAAACAGAACACTGTAAAAAAGTTTTATAAACATGGTAAGATCACTAAAGCCCAGACTATTTCCTAAGTCAAACCAAATCAAATCAAAACATTCAAAGGCTGCTGTGGGGCACAGTAAGACTTCACTCACAGGGCTGACGGGTCTCTAGGACAGGAAGGGCCGCACACCGTGAGGTGGGGGCCTTCCTGCTGACGCTGGAAGTCCTGGCCATCATTCGGCTTCCCCCCCGCAGCACGTTCACAAGCGCCGGGCTATACCAGGATGTCGGCGGGGCACGTGCCTCCACCTCGGGGTCTGTTGCACAGGCCCGCCACAAAAGGGCTGTTAAGGCCCAAAGTTAAACTGAACAGGAGCTGGGCTCGAACACAGGAGTGCGGCAAACCACCATCGGCTAAGCGCATCTCCACCTGGCCTTGCTGTCCTCTGCCCACCGTCACCTACACACCACTGGAGAGTCAAGAGATCGTGATTCCTTTGTAAAAAATGGCCTTCGAGATGGCACACCGTGATGGTGGTAAAATTTCTAGTGTCAAGAATCATCCAAAAGATGAAGAATACTTACGAAATGCTACTCACAACGGAATGAAAACAACCTCCACAAAGCCGAAGACTAAATGCACATGAAGGCCGACCACATGTACTTCACTTTTACACTAAAATACACTTAATGTACCACACCTCCAGCTCACAAATGCCTTAAGCCACAGTTCAGGAACCTCTACAAAAGTAGGGGGCGTTCCTCCCTTTTCTAGTTTTGCAGGAATGGTGTGCAAACGTGGATGCAGCGGGTCATGGTGAAGTGCTCTCCGCCCCCGTGTCTGCACGTGAGGGCAAGTGGCTTCCCTTCACCCTGAGTTACACTTACAAAAAAGTAGTTTCAGTGCCTCCTTCAGGGACAGGAGGGCATATGTGGAAACATTTGCCATGAAATGCTCTCAACATAAAAATGAAGAAGGTAAATGGGAATCTGTTTAATGGTAAACTGTTAATTGTCTTGGTTGACAGCTTAGCTGTAAAATACATTGACTTTTCTTAGATTATAGATGTTTATCACTACAAATTACAAGCAGTTATTATTTTAATGAATGAGAAGAATGGAAATGTTTGTAGAAATTTTAGACTGTTATAAAGTAAGTCTAAAGACATTTTAGTGTTTCTTCAATTCTAAAGCTATACGTCATATTTCTGCCAACAACATACTAATATTTTTTCTTTGGAGCAAGATACAGGGCACTGAGTTCCTTCACAGTTTCATCTTTTTTGCTCAGATTACCCTCAGCCCATAGAGTTTTATTTGACTCTATCACCATCTTTATCGGAAGATGAGAAGAGTACCAGTGTACCCCCTCTGCCAGACGTAAGGGGAGAGTTAAGAGTGACCGAATGTCCTTTCTCCATTAAGTCTATGAGACCTTGACGAAATCCTCTGTCAAAACTAACAACTAGAATGGGAAGAAGCGCAACACATTCCTTACCTATACGGAAGACTCAAGCAAGAGGCTTTCTGGAGCTTGCCAAGTGTCTGATAGCTCTCTCTAGTAGTGATACGCTCTCCATATAAGATACAAACCCCGTGAACACATTTTTCCAACTTTCATAAACTACTTCTAATCAATAATTCTATAAATTAGAAAACTTGTTAGAAAAGTGATCCTCCGAAAAAACAAATCCCCACCTAATGGTGTTAACTAGAGCCATCTCAGCTACGTTGGGACCGACCCCTCAAGAAAGGCACTACTTGCCAAAATTCTCACGTCCCCTTCGGTGGGGACCAGGCTCTTCGGTCTGATACTCTCTCCGAAGAGCTGTTATTGGCAGGGAGTCTGGTCATTGTGGTTAACATTAGCTCCGAGGAAATATTAATCAGGCAAATTATCTACTCGTGCTTCTGGGTGCTAGAGCCTTAGGGGGGTGACACGTCCCCGGGCCACGTCCCAAAGCTGAGGCCGCTGCAGAAGTGCCCAGGAGGGGGCCAAGGAGGCATGCCGCTGGTGGAGGGTGACTACCTGGTATCATGGGCACTGCTGACAGGTTTGGCTGGCACAGAGTCGCTGCCCGAGGGGCCGGGGCGACCGGCGGCGGCCGCAGCAGTGACAGAAGCAGCAGCGGGGCTGCCGTGGCTCCGCGCGTCCGAAGGCACGCTCCGAGTGCTGAGACGAGAAGAAAAGCTTCAGGAACACAGCTGAGAAAAGGGACTGGACTCTCCAGTGGTTTTCAATTAAGAATAAAATAGGGTGAGGAAGTGAAAAATACTTAAAAATATAAAATGCAAATTTTTCTTTGATTGAGATTCAGGTCTAGGCGTAAAAAAGAAAAAAAAACTAATTATTTTGAAAAATAATTGTGGTCTTCTCCTAGCAAATACTGTCAAATAAAATTAACTTTTAAAAAGTGATTCTACAGGGGAGAGAAAATGCTCACTCCCTCAAGATGCAGAAATGCCACCACATTCAAGGGAAATACTTTGTACTAGAGTTTCAGAACTCACTCTAGTATTTAAGTTGCTTCAAGATTACAGACACACATGAAAGTCAAGACTGGAAAGATCATTCCAATTTTTCTTCACGTCTACACTGATGTTTAGGATTGTTTTTCAAATGTTTACTATGCTATGCACACTCAAATTTGTTTTTGTAAGGTCATTTTCAAAGAAAGAGAAAGAAAGAATTATTCCAAAGCCAGCAAGCATTTAGTAGCTTGAGGTTATAAATAAGCTGAGAAACTAAGTTATCTGGAAAGGTATAAGTCTGTTTTAAAGTTGCACGTTTTTTTCTCTTGCAACTAAGGCACACTGTGGTGTATCTTCGAGATAATGCAACTAAGAGCTTTTAAAACAGTGTGCACGAGAACACAGAAAAAACACTCAGTGATCAGAGCAAGCTCCAGCAGCCGTCGGAGCAGAAGCATGAAGCTCAGAGAAGAACCCAGACAGCAAACGGCTACATAAGCTCCAAATACCTGAATCCCTCTGGAGTCGGGATGATTAGATGTGGGTTAGGAGGGTCACTGTGGCATCGCGGCACCTTCACAGGACGGGGGCTGTTCCGATGAATAGCTGCCAGTGACAATGGTGACAAATGCAACTTGTTAAAGGAGTCAACAGAAAAAGCCAAAGCAGGTCCCTACACAGAAACGGGATGGGACATGACTTTGCTGGTGGCCAAAATAAACCCATTATGTAAGTAAGAAAATTGTATCACATAGACCAACATTGTTGAAAATGCACTTTTTAAAAATTAGTAAAAGGTATATTATACATTCAAACTTTGACCCATCGAAAACATTTCTGAAATCCTGGAGAGAAAGTACACAATGGACAGGAAACAATGTGACCCAGCTAGAGACTGGGATAACAAAGAGTTCTTGCTGCCGGCTACATTTGTAGACAGATTCTGGCCCGTGCTGGCACTTCAACAGGTTCTGAGTCAGGGAAGGTCACTGTCATTTTCCTGAGTACACGGAGTTTTATTTAATTCCTTTAAACCAAACGAGGAGGATCAGACACAGTTTAAGTGGGTTATTCGTCTTTTCAGAACATGTTTTCTTCTCTTCTTTGTTTAAATATTCTGGTAAAAACTAGATAAAATTTAAAATAAAAATTTAAAGGGCCCTTGCCTAGTGATTACAGAGACGCTGATAATTCTCCTTTCCCCAAACCAGACACCACTGGGTACCACACGTGTTACATTTTGTCTATTTCGCCCTGACTGACACATGTCCTCTTACTTTTCACTTGGTTTTAACCCTCCTTAGTTTTTTAAATGTTGTCTTTTCTCTTCAGGTGAATAATTTCACGCCATATGTTTTATTTCATCTACATATGCTTTATCCTAAATGGAAATACTTCCTTCTTCACGGTTCTGATTTGTCTGTTGTCAATAACATTACACAAGAAAGACCGAAATCCCCAAAATGGAGAGATCTGAAGGGAAAACTTGCAAAGCAAAAATCAAGCAATTACTAAGAAAAAATTCAGGCAATTTGTGTCTCTGGCTCATTATCTCAACCATTACGATAGTAAATGAAAGAGCTCCAACAGTAACAAAGGTAAAAAGAGAAAAAAAAAAAGGCAATAAAAATGCTTCAGGAAGGAAGGTGATGTCTTTAATTCAGCAAACATACTGGGAACTTTGGAGTCAAATATCACTACAAAATTTCATCTTCAAATTATAAAAGAAAGATGCTGCTAAAACACATGCATAGGAGTTTCACATTCTTCATATATGAGAGAGAACATTTAAGAGTATATATAACTAACGGCTGCAAAACTGTGATATTTCATTGAAACGAAAATCCAAACGGTCAATAAACATAAAATAGACGCTCTAATTTCACTAGTGATATTTACTATAGAGATGCTTTTCATGGCAAAAACTAACAAAACATGGGGCGCCTGGGTGGCTCAGTCGGTGAAGCCTCTGCCTTCGGCTCAGGTCATGATCCCAGGGTCCTGGGATCGAGCCCCGCGTCGTGCTCCCTGCTCAGCAGGAAGCCTGCTTCTCCCTCTGCCTCTGCCTGCCACTCTGCCTACTTGTGGCTCTATCAAATAAATAAATAAAATTAAAAAAACAAACTAACAAATGTCCACAAGGAAATGGTGCAAAGAACTGTAATACACCCGCTAACGGACACAATGCAGCCACTAAGGAGAACGAGTTGGATCTCTACCCGTTGACAGGGAGGAATTTCTACAGTTGTCGGGTCAGAAAAGCAAGAGATGAATATCCAATGTGGTCCAACCTTTACGCAGTAGAACAAGCAGCCTGCCTGTGCTTGTGTGGTGCCAGGAGCATAAAGAAGGCAGGGCAGAATGCACATACAATTACGTGAGTGTGCAGAACCTAGGGAAGGCTATCCATCAGGCTGCTGTCGGTGGTTCCAAGTGCGGAGCAGAGGGGGAGGAAGACAGGCAGCGGGAACGACAGCTGGTGTGCTCTCCCTTTCACTAACTGCCCTTGTAAGGAAAGAGCACAAAGCCAGATGCAGACTGCTGCCATGCACAGAACACTACAGTTTACAAAATGTAAATGCAGAACCCTCATGAGCATCCGATGTCGAGCATCTGCAGAGGAGGCTCAGTGATGTTACACGGGCAGCCCCAGGTCACCGGGCTGTCTGGCAATCTGACTCTCAGCCAGTGCTACTTCCACCAAGCCACGTGGCCCAGAAGACAAAGAGCACCTCCAGCCTACAGACAGCACTGCTAACCAACCACCCACCGGCAGCTGGGGGAGAGGCACACGGATAATTAGGGACCCCACAGCAGCAGTGATTACCCATCAACCGTGGGAGTACAACTTTTTCTTTCTTTCCTCTGTAGTGTTTTTCTACCTTGACATTTTTTCTACATGTATATTTTCTACATTTCTCTACATACTCTATGTTATAATTTTGCTACCATGAAAATGATTCCGTATGTAGTTAAGTTATTTTAAAGAAGTGATTTTTACTGAATTATTGATCATGTATTCTTAGTGAAATATTTTAGGAGATCAGAAAATCCAAGTTTTTAGGATAATATGATTAATCAAAAGTTCCATAAGAATATAGAATGCTATAAAATTGTAACATTATATACAATGTTCAAAGAGTTTTGCAAATGATAACTTCCATTTCATAACAGCCTTGGGAGAAAAAAAGGTATAAAATGAGTAACTGAGTGAATTTTAAAGATAGAGAAACCAAGCATTAAGACCTGGTCTACTAAATTTTCTGTGGCTAGCAAGCACCCTTTAAGATACAGTTCCTGCTTAGTAAGTTTACCATTTATGAATTATTTTATTTTGTGTAATTTAAACTGCTTCAAAATTTCTAAGTTTTCATTTTTGGATGTTTATTAAATATAAATACAGTTTTGCTTTTATTTACTACCTCAAGAATGGGGGGAAGGCACAGTCTTTTTCTGATATATTTTGTTTTAAAGTTTCAAGTTTAAACTGGCATTGAAAACTATAATGAAAGTATATCATAGCATAACTTGTGTTTTTTGGGTTTTTTTTTTGTTTTTTTAAGTAAAATCAATTAAGAATTTACTCTGTTAGTGGTGAGATTCTTAGCTGTGGAGAAGAAAACAAACTCATTCTCCTTGGAAAGGTGAGGAAGGGGGCAGAACAATTATACTCACCCACCTCTAGCAGGAAAGGCCCTTGCTCCCTAACAGACAGCTATCTCTACAAGTCTTTCCTTCCCAGAAGAAGAGATTTTAAGGGAAGAACAGATTTATTGTTGGTATGCAAAATATACATTAATTAATTAAAATGTGTAGCTAACACTGCTGGCAGGCAGTGCATATCCTGTGCTGGCATTTTAATCTTCCTGTTGGACTTAGGACTGTGGAGTTCCCCATACACACACCTCATTCCTATCACTGCTGTCTTCTTCAATATTGTTAAAGAACTTCTCTACCCAGCATGAAGGGCTGCAACCGTAAGATGACGCACTTGCCCAAACCAGGAGGCGCTAGGGGAAATGTTCTAACTGCCGTCTTACCAAGGTACAAACCTGTAACAGGACTGTGTGGCTTTCCTATCACATGGCCAATGCACTCATTCATCAAGGCTTGAAGACTCTAGGAAAATGGGAAAGGACAAGAAAAGAATGTACATTCTCTCAATGATATAAGTAGCACAAATTAAGCTTTCAGTGTATTTAAAAGAAATATGCTATGCTATCCTTAGTAAATACTTTCAAAGTTCATTTAAAAGACAATAGATATAAACAAATTAAACACAAACTGCACATAATTTAAAATAATAAGAATATATGCCATTCAATTTTTATAAATAAAAGCAAATTAGCATTCAACTCCCCATAAGGCAATGATGTGCACAAGCAAGGAACTTCTCCTATAATCATCTCTACTATTCGGAGGCTAACATGATTGAATTCACATGTTGAACATCATCTTTTTGAGCTGATGGAATGTACTGGAATAACAGTGGTAATATTTAACATTTGGCATGCTCTCAAATGACGCATGCTGAAGTGAAACAGCTAATCCTTGTTCTTCATTAAACTGCTAAAAAGCAGTAACTATTAAGTCAGCACTTTATAAAATTTGAAACTGACAAATATTTTAGAAGTACCAGGCTTCATAGATATCCACTGACTTAGTCGGTTGAACAATATTGTTATAAAAAGAAGAGAACATGGAATATCTTACTACGTTGTTATAAGTGCTTTAACTTTCAGGGTTATCATTACAATTATGAAAAAAATATTTAAGAGCAACTATAAAAAAACACACAATCAGGAACAGTGATTAACTTATTTCTTTAATTAAAAAACAAAACAAAACTCTAGAATATTCCATACCAAGAAGTCATCTTCTGGCAAAGCTGAAATGAAGGCAGGTTCAATGGCTTGTAGAAAGTCAAAACCTTGGGTTGCCCACCTGTTACATGAGGAAGTTCAATAATCACAAAACCAAGAAAACGCTGTAGCAGTTTTAGCCTATACAATACTGAAAAGTAATCTGACTGGAAAATTATCATCTAAGAAAAAAACACAATTTTCGTCTTTATGTAAATGCCTGGGGTTGAGTAAATTTATAGCATGTTTTGAGAAAAAAGGACAAACGGCTTCTTAATAAAGGAACTGGTTACCAAATTGTTTCCATTTACATTCATAAAAGGCTTAAATTGCATGAGGGAGGGAAAAAAATTAGCAATCAGGAAGACGTGTCCAGGGAGAATGTGAACTCCCCTAAAGTTAACTCATTATGGAACTTTTTTTTAAGTTTTCCAAAAATTATGGGGTTTTCTGTGTTAACAGTTTCATTTAAAAACACAACAAAGCAAAATCCTATCATAAAGACTTCAAAATGCCCCTTTTTATGTCATCTGCTCAGCAATCTCACATAAAATATACACATGAAATACTACCATTCCCACATCCCTCTCTTATTCCTGCATTTTCCAGCTTCACAGGCTGCTCCAACATTCACTCTCTCTCTCTCTCTCTGTAGCAGGAGTACTGAGTTACTTGCAGTTCTAGGATACATCTACTTGGTCCTTACCTGGGTCTTGTACCTCGACCACTCTCACATTTAGTTAGGACATAGTTCATCCATTTCCGGGCAAAGCTTATATATTTGTCTCCTATCTTCTGTCTAAACTCTCCAGACATCAAACGAACAACTTCTTTATGATACTGTAAGAAGATTTTGTGTATATCAAAATTAAGAAGAAAGTAATGATTATACAAATATCTAAACACTACCAATGCCACATCTGTTTCATAAAATACCATTTTTCTATAAACAAAAAGCAAAATCCAATTAAAACTGAGATATTTTCAAGAGTATGAAGAGTTCAACGATTCATTAGTTGCATATAACACCCAGTGCTCATTGCTGAACATTACAACAAAAACTAATGATGTACTCTATGTTGGCTAATTGAACATAATAAAAAAGAACAAAGTGTGAAGAGTTAAAGATAATACAATGTCTTAAAATGCAGTTTCACCAATGTTTTACTCATAAGTTTAAATTACGAATGTACTCTCATGATACTAAACATCTCTTAAAGAAGGTTTTAAAATGGAAGTAGAAAGCTGTTAGCACAAAATAAAAACTGGACAACTATCTGACAATTTAAAAGGAAACCAACATTTCTGATACCCAGCAGTGGGTAAGATGACATTCTTGATTTGCTGTACAAGATTCCTCATACTTCTGGTAGGTAAGTTAGAGAGCAACTGTGAGGTTACTCTGTGCTTTTCCTCTTCTTTTGTACCTACCTCGAACCCAAAGTTGTAGCCCTGAATCATTGCTTCTCGGTAGTACTGCTGTAACGTGACAGACTCAGATTCATCAACTTCAGCATCAAATTCTGAAGTGAACATGTGGTCCACTCGGTCAATGGCATCACTTATTCTGTTGCAAAGCTCTAGTGCATCATTCTAAAGAGTCCCAAACCATAATTAATCCAAACAAAGCAAATCACCTAATACTTAACTGTATTTTAGAGGAAGATTTCTTTCATCATCACAGATACTAATCATTGCAATACATTTTGGCCATATTTATTTTGGTCATTCAAAAATAAAGGAAATGTGTTATTTATTTATTTATTTAGTTTGTTTTTATTTGTATTAGGTATTCTTTAACATCTTATGAAATACAAGAGGGAAAAAATCCATTTAAAATGATAATGCCTAATTCCTATAAGATGCTTTCATCTTTAATATTTTGCATATCAACCACCAGCTGCTTTTTCCCCCTTGGCAGTTGCTAAAGTATGACTTCAATCGAACAGGATTTCAATCCAACAGGAAGTCTGTATCGTCCTTCGTTATCTCCCTGACACTCCCTAGTTCAGGGGTTCTCAGTTGGGGTGTCAGTCGGGGTCGATTTTACCCAAGGGGGCATTTTACCCAAGGGGACATTACCCAAGGGCAATGCCTCTTTTGGTTGTCAAAACTTGCGGAGATGGGGTGTGAAATCTATTGGCATCTAGTGTGTAGAGATCAGAGATGCTGCTAAACATCCTACAAAACAGGACAACTCCCCAAAACAAAGAATTATTGACCCAACATGTCAATATTGCAGAGGTTGGAAAACCTTGTCCTAGTTCATGCTCTGTTGTTTCCCTAAGCAGGACTAGAATCACTCCAAATTGGACCCCTTCCTCTCACCCTTAAACACACACGTATGTACATATGGTCTCCATTGGGCTATCCCCCTACAGACTTTTCCAAAATATTCTTCCTAAATATTCAACTACTACTCTCTGAGACTTAGAAAAAATAAAATCCAAAACCTCTCACTAGCCTGATTTTTGCCCACCTGATTTTACCAGCCTTATCTCCCACAACTTTCCACTGTACACACCAATATCTAGCCAAATCAGACTATTTGATATTCAGCGAGCATTCCCAGTACCCTGACCCAGGGACACTGATGCCCAAATGTTCCTTCCCAGTTTGTATCTTCTGAAATCCTCCAAGCTGAAATGCCTCCATTGTGGCAACTCCAGATGCGACCAGGAGGATCCAATGTCTCCCCGCTCAGGAGGAGAGACGGTCAAGAATTCCTTAACACTCAAGAATAATCAATATCTTATATAATTTTGCACTCTCCAGAGTTCATTGGCTCAAACTAAAAGAAAAGACAAAAGTACCCTGCACTGGCATTCGAGTGGGATGGCAATCGATGAGAGAACGTGTTTCTAGGTGAACGAGACAAGTCAGACTGACAGAAGAAACAAATGCTTATCAAACTACTTATAGTTTCAAGACGTGCTTCTTCTTCAAGAAGTCAAGCCTTAATGTGACGGAGAAGGCATAACTGATGGCCCGTGGAAAAGCATGGATCAGACCAAGACCGATGAACGGAAGACAAGGTAGAGGTGGTGAAAACAGGAAATAATGAGAAAAGAAGGTGAGGCTCTGGCTTGACCTGAACTCCGAAGGCCTAATGCCTGTCTGCAACCAGCTTTCTCTACTGCATTTAATTTGGCTGAATTATCAGTTAAATAAAAGAAGAAATAAACCTTCTTTCAGGTTACACATTACTGATTTGGAGTACCTCTAGCAAATACTCGTAATTGCTAAAGAAGAAAGAAACCTGGATTAGGAGTGAAGAGACCTAAATTGCAGTATCAACTTGGCTACTAGCCAACCATGTGGCCATTCAGAAGTCACGTAACTGGTCAAATTTCTATCCCTTCCAATTCCAACATTCTCTGGTTCCAAGAAAGATCTGGGAGGTTTCCGTGAAGACATGGGACAATGGGAACCGGGAAGAGGGAGAACGGTAAGGACCACGTAAGACGTCAGGTCCCTCGGGTGGGATGACACTGCCACACACAGATGCCCCCAGAGCGTCACCTCCACACACAGATCAAGGGGCTCAGGCGGAGGTGGCGGTGACGCACCTTCAGCTGCTGCAAAGCTCTGGCGATGACCGGCTGACTGGACGTCTGCTCCTGGCGGAGAGTCATGAGTCCCTCGATGGACTGCTGGAAAGCTTTTCTCTGGCTGGTGAGATGGGCAGACTGCATGACCACGAGTAAAAGATGATCCACCTGGGAGGAGAATCAAGCACAGGGCTTAAAAACAGACCCACTCACCGTTTCCCATTCTAGGTCAACCCCTAGTCCGAAAACAATGGCAAACTCGTCAGGGCCACCAGGCCAGTAAGCCCCAAATCAGAAAGCAGTTTTCAAGCAGAGCTACTCCCTGCCACGGGAGCCACACACCGCAGTGGGAGCTACTGTCTGAGGTCTTCCACACAACGCTGAAGAATCCCATGGAACTGTGCAGGCATGGGGTCTCTGAAACATCCGAGAACTGCAAGTAACTCAGACTCCTACAGCAGTGTGTGTGAGTGTTGTGTGTGTATGCATGTGTGTGTATGTGAGCAGTCTGTGAGGCTGGAAAATACAGGAATAAAACAAGGTGAGAGGAGTGGCCTTCCATGAAACAGACAAAATTGAGAATTTAGTATCTTTTTAAGTGACAGAGTCACTGCAGTATTTTGCATAGAAGTGTGTGTGATATGACCAGAGTTACATATTATAATGATCATTCGCAAAGCACCCAAACAAACAGACACACAGACCTGGAGGAGGGAAGGTGAGGCTGGAAGCAGGGAAACTAAAATTGAGACAATGCACTAGGCCAGGAGCCAGATGACAAAGTCTGACCACGGCAGGGGCTCTGGGCTGCAGACAAAGTGTCATTGACTGGAAATGCTCCGGGTGTGTTAGGGCTGCGGACGAACTGGAAGGGTAAAAGGATGAGTTTATATTAACTGTCACATTCTGGTTTCAACAACTGAGTGGCCAGAGCACCACTCGCTGAGATAGGGAACATGAGCGGAAGAGCAGATCGCGTGGACTCGAGCACAGTAAGCCAGTGCGTTCAATGCTGGCCAGGCTGAGTCTGAGGTGCATGCGAGCATTCACCACCACTGTCCCGATGTCAACAAAGAGGACGTGAAGAGGCTTCTTACGGGTTTTAATTGAGTTATACAAATCATCACGGGATCCCTGCTGGGTGATTAGGTAATAGCCTCTACTACAAAAATGTTAACTAACAGCAAGTAAACCAGAGTACCTGAAGAAGTAGAATTTCTGAATTACAAATTAAATGAGGGAGATAATTCCTTTTAGATCATGAGCATACAGATCACGACTGAACTAAGATATAAATATTTCAAATATTCCAGGATAATTTAACATACTTACAGAATTTGAAGGAATATTTTACTACAACTTGTGATACAAAATTTTTAAAACAGCGAGGCATATTTTGGGGAAGTCTACAGTTGAGACGACTATGGCGGTTAAAGCAATCATTCAGAAGCTGCTAATAATTTATTTTTCCTAAAAATATTTTAAGTAGATAATACTGCTTCAAGGTAGGGGTGGGAGCAGTGGACATGGGACCTGGGAGAGACACACACCTGCATGCTTCTCAGGGTATCAACAGTCTCGGCCTGAGGCACAATTTTGACGGGCTGTGCCTCCCACGTGGCCCAGCTATCTTCCGAGTCCCGAGCGCGATCGCTGTGCTTGGTTAGCAGGAGATAGGCGTCGATCAGGACATCATCCGACTCTTTGGAGCAGTCCTTTCCCGCAGCTGCATTGAGTAGCTGCAAAATAATGCTCTTCTCCGCAGCAAGACTGTCTGGAACAAACACTTGCAAGTTTTCTAAGCCAGGAATCTGTACCTGCAGAAGAAACGATCCAAAGTCTGAGATTAGGGAATGTCTTACAAAAATTTATTTAAAATACATAAAACTAGAAAAAGACAAGGTGTGGGGAAGGCCAGCACTGAGGGCATTGCAAGAGGCCCAGTCCCATGTGACTGGGGGAGGATGCAGGGGGGCACGGGAGTGCTGTGCTGGAGGCCTGGGAAGGCTTCTCCACTCACTGGGCATCCTCCAGCTGCTTTATTTTCAAGAAGCAAGAAAATACCCTTTAGGGGAGGAACTGCAGCCTGAAACAACCTCAATTGATGCTACTTTGTGATGCTTACAGAAAGTCACCTGACTCGGTAAAAAGGCAAAAAATGTTAATACAGATTCACTAATCATTCTTGGTGGGGGCATCATAAGAAGCCTTTTAAAGATCATTTTAATAAGGAACACATATGTGATACTGTTGTGCAAATCACAAACAACTGCAGGTGGGATAAAACTGTGGGCCTGGGATAAAATTTCCAGTAACAATATCATACACAGAATCTATAAGTACTAAGTCTCAAACAACTTAAATGGTAGTAAAGATGAGGACTCCAAAAGGGGCTCCAGTGACGAGTCGGGCACTGATGGCCAAAGTTCCTGTAAAAAATCTGAACTGTTTCAGAAAATGTGAGGGTAAAAACAAAACAACGACTTAAAAATCAATTATTAGGGCCGCCTGGAGGGCTCAGTGGTTAAGCGTCTGCCTTCAGCCCAGGTCGTGATCCCGGGCTCCTGGGATGGCTCCCTGCTTTTCCTTCTCCCGCAGCGGCTCCCTGCTTTTCCTTCTCCCTCTGCCCCTCCCCCACCCAGGTGCACATGTGCACGCTCTCCCTCCCTCTCAAGTGAATAAAATCTTCAAAAAAATCAATTATTATTTTATTATTTTACATTACTATTTTAGATACATTATTTTAAATACATGTGTAACTAATTTTAATAAATAGTATGAATAAATATTTGGTTATTTTATCTGCATTCTAAAAGCAAGTTAGTATGAAAAACTTTGTTTTTCTGATCATTTCATTGAGAAATTATGAGAAAGTCTTATTACTGGGATCAATATATAGCCAGCAAAACCTAAAATATTTACTATCTGGACCATGAAGAGAAGAGAAAAACAGGAAAGGCAAAATATTCCAATTACACCATCTTTAATATTTACCTTAACATACTGTTTTGATTTCAGAACATCCAGAAGGTCTCTAACTGGGGCTGAAAGTATGAACTCTGCTGCTATTTCCAGGTCCTAGGATCACAGTTACAAAGAAACTTCTTTAGGGTTAGCTTTTAAAAAAAATAAGGTAAAATAAAAATTTTAAAAAATCAATTGGGATTGTTAACTCACCTTTCTCAACATTTTAGCAAATCCAAGTGCCTTGGAGGCTCTTTCTCTAGCTTCGTGAAAGAGTTCCTTCAGTGCTCGACTAATCTCTATAACAGATCTCCTGCCAAGTTGATTGAAATCCAGTTAGAGTACATTAGAGTACATCAAGAAATAAACAGCAATAAAGATGAAGCAAATTGGATAAATGGGAACAAGCAATTATGGAGAATGTACTTGAAATACTCAGAAGCTTGCTCTCTTGTGGTTTTCCAGAAAGTGCTTGTATTCTTCAAATAAATAAGGCACATACAATAACCTTCAAATAACAGTAAGCTTAATTTTCTAAAGATTTCCCCATAATAACTTCTTGGAGTTTGAGATAAAGTTCTTACATTGACTCCCAGCTCAGGATCTTACTAAAAAGGAATATATCCGTGCAGTCATGGGCTGTTGACTGTTTACCAACTAGCTCCCCTCAAAGAACTGCCTTATGTGGTGTTTGGAGATTTCTGTGGTGTAAATACTCGCATCATCGCTGCCCGCAGGCCCCCAGTGTGACAGCACTGAGCGCTGACCAGAGAAGAGATGTGTGCGGTTGCCCCTCGGCTCACTGGGGCCAGGAGGAGCCAGCCCCATCACACTGCCCACGAGCCCACTGCTTAGACCCACCGCTAGCAAACAACCAGAGCATCATCAGGGCCATTCTCCAGTTCCCCATCTTAGATCTCCAATTCTCCCTGCTTATCCGGAATTCACCGCGTTGGCTCTCAGAACTGCAGGACCTTCTACAAACTGACTCATTCTGACTCTCGGCTATTCAGTGCTGTCCCAGGTAAGAATCTGTGTGGATATGTCTTGCTTTAACCCTGGCAGGATGATATCTCAGGTGTTCTGAAACCCAAAATGTGTTTCTCATCAAATTTTGGATGGTGAGAGAAAACATTTCAGCTCTAGAGAAGTCAGCTCCCCCTGAGCATTTCCTAAGGTTGAATCATATGATATTGCTCGTAATTGGCCACAAAATAGCTGTATGGCTGATATTGCCACAAAAACAGCAATTTAACCTGGTCCAACCTGAATACTATCTCATGGAAGTAGAGGAAATGCAATAGATGCGTAAGCCATTGTTTCATGTACTCAAGCTTAAAGTTGAACAGAAGGAATAAGCCATACATAAAAACGGTAACGATGTGCCAAGTGTCAATTAAATGTATTAATGGACTGCTATGGAGGTGGGGGGGAGACAGAAACATAATTATTTAATTAGACACATTCTAGGACACAGGGATGAATTCTCTCTACTCATTTTTAGTCAACTTACACTCTCTCTCCCTTTCTCTAAAGACACTATTTTCATTAGGCTAACTAAATTCTAAGTTCACCTTCCAAGAAAATTTCACAGAAAATCCTAAGCAAGCACATGAAAAGATAAGACAGTATAAATAGAAGTCTTTAGGTCTACTATGGTAGACCTCTACTAAGGTCTAACATGGTTGGGTTTGAACAGGGCCCATTCTAGACTCATCGCCACAAGCAGAACTCTGTGAAGTAAGGAATGGGAAGGAAAGGAGCGGGGCCGCACCTGATTTCATCTGAGGCGTTGCTGTCATCAGCGCTGGTCCAGAACTCTGCACAGCTCTCCTGCAAGCCGAACTCTAAAAAACTTCCAGTCGACTTCAGTAGCATCCCCGCGATGTCACTAAGGAACAAGAACATGAAAGTAAACCAGGGAAGAAAAACTGTCCTCACTCATTCTAATTCTTGAATAAGACACTGAAAGGGTCATCTACTGTTTTAATAGTTTGAAAATCAACAATAGTGAGAATTTTGATAAATCATGATGAATGTGAAAAAGTATCTATCGTTGTTCTATTTCCATGGTTTTATCATAAACCTTAAAACCTTAAATTATATTCAGAGCAGCTATGTAATTATCATATAAGTGTAATTTTCATCTTAAATGTCCAAAATGGTATAAAATGGCCCCAAATATATATCTAAGACAAGCTGTTTTTAAAAGCTTAATAAACTAAATGATAGAAGAAGAAAACAAAGTGAATTTCTTAAATGCAACTGTTTTTACAAATTTCCCTCACAATTAGCTTTTCATTATCCACCCACATGAAACGTTCCCTACGGCCGATGCTTCTCGATGAGTACACAATCTAAATGCTAGGGTTAAAATGCGAACCCGAGTGTACAAAACAAATCTAAGTGAGTGTAGTAAAGATTCGGCAGCAGCTTACTGACCTCTTCACTGCAGGAAAGGAGCTTCTAGCTAGCCAAAGAGAGCAGGTAAGCACACAAACGCTGCTGGAGGACTCATCAGAGGAGAGAGACCAAGCCCAGCCAAAGGGCTGGCTGCACTGGGCCCACAGGCAACGCAGAAAGGAACCCAGAGATCAGCAATGGGAAGAGAGGCTCTGGCAGGAAGGGAATGGAGGAGGGGAAGGAAAGTCCAGGAAGAACAATGAATATGATCAAAAGGCATGAAGATGTGTTAAGCAAGAGGCCTGGTTGTGAAAAGAAACTGCACAATGTGAAAGGAGCAGAGAGGTGGTGGAATAAGACCGAGAAAGTACGCTGGGGCCACGCGGTGGAAGGCCTTGCGTGTCATGCTAACTGCCTGACCTCTGTCCGGTGGGCGAAGAGGCCGGGCTTTAAAAGTAACTGAGTGGGAAAGGGACCTGATTACAAACCCATTTTCAAGAACAATAGTGTACAAGGATATCCATGAAGGGTTTACTCCACAAATACTGAGTATTGGTTATGTACTAAGCAGCAGGGAGCAGAACAGATAAAAATCCCTCCAGTGAATAGAGGAAAAAACAAGAAATAAAAAAGGAAAAGATATAGTTCAGATATTGTTAAGTGCTATGGAGAGAAATAAAACAGGAAAGGGAACTCAGAAGTGCTCGTGAGTAGGAATTTCCATGTTAAATATGGGGAAGATGACATTAAGACAAAGACCTAAAGGGAGTGCAAAATGGGTCGTGAAAGTAATTGGGGAAGAGCAGTCTAACAGAGGGACCACCAAGTGCAAAGGACCCGAGGCAGGAGCGTGCCCTGCCTGGGGACACAATCAAGGGCCACTGCGGCTGTGCAGCAAGTCCAGGAGAGCCAGGGAGGGGAAGAGCACAGAGGTTTAGTGACAAGTCAGACTGTGCCCGGCCTGAGGGGCCATGTTCAGGAGCTCTGGCTTTCACTGAGGAAGCAGGGAAGCTGTGGAGTATTTGGAACAGAGGAAAAAATGGTCTGAGGTGCATCTGAACGAGGTCACTGGCTGTGGTGTTGAGAACAGACCAAAGGGACGAAGAGCTGAGCAGAGACTCCTGGAGAGCGCCTGCACTCCTGTGAGAAGTAACAGCCTGGGAAGAGCGGAAACGGGAAGTGGTGCGTAGGGGTCAAATTCTGGATCTTTCCCGAAGGATCAGAGGTAGTATGTGAGACAAAGAAAGCAATTAGGGATCACTGGGAGACTGATGGAGCCTGGGTGGAACAGCAGGTGAAGGAGACGGGTGCTGTGCTCGGCTTGGCCGAGCGAGAGCCGCACCAGGGGCCAGTCCCTCAGCGGGGCGTGGAAAGCTCGGGAGCTGCTCAGAGCAAGGCTGGTGCAGGCCAAGGCCAGAGCCCCCACTGCTCGACCTGAAGGACGAGCAACAGACAGAAACAAGGAGACTGACAGGAGGAAAAGGGGATGCGGTGAAATCCCATCACTTGAATTTGTAGCACAAATGAACAGTGACCTTTAAAACAATCTCTTCTGCAGGCGGGCCAGCCTGGAGACAGAAAGTGCTAACAGAATAAACGGCAGGCCAAGCCGAATGACAGGAGATTGAGAGAAGGCGAGATGCTGAAATGGGCAGGGAAGGCACTTCTTCAGAAGGCTGACTCCGGGAAGCAACCTGAACAGGAAAGGCAGATGCATGGGGAGTCAGGGCCTGAAGGGCTGGAGAGGTCTGGGAAAGAGCAAGCTCACAGCTCACTGGAAACACAGGCGGAGAGGATGCGACGAGGACGTGAAGAAGATGGGTGGTTAGGGCAGAAGGGGGAGCCTAGGTCCTGAGCAGGGGACAGAGATGGCGGAGTCGACGACAATGCGCCTCTGCAGCTGGAAAAGAGCCGGGCGAGCAGAGGCCCTGGAGAATACACACGAGGGAGGGAAAGCTGCTCCAGGCCAGGTGCGAGGGATGCACAGAAAGGAGACAGAACTACACTGGCGGATGAGGCAGCAACCACCGACGACAGCCGAGGGGTGAGGCGGCGGGGAGGGGCACCCCACCATCAGCGCTCAGCTCCCCGGTAAGAGACGGCCATTTCCAAACACACACCAGTGACCACATTCCCCTCCCTCAGGGTTTTCCTCTGTTTACGTTTCTAACCTGTGCCTCATAAGGAGATTCCGTGATTAGTAGAACACACTAAAACAGTCTCGGGAAATGCACACCTTGGGTTCCCCATGTCCCCACACCGAGACTACAGGCCTGTTCTACTCTTCGGAGGCCTAAGAGGGTTTACACTAAGGCAGGGTTTCTCAACTTCCAAACTGACATTTTGGGTGGATAATGTTTGGTTTGGGGGGCTGTCCTGTGCACTGCATGACGTTTAGCTGTGTCCCTGTCCTCTAATCAGTCGGACCTCCCAGTCATCACAATCAAAACTGTTTCCAGACATTGCCAAATGTCCCCACAGGGCAACCCGCCCCCCCCCCCCCCCCCCCCCCCCCCCCCCCCCACTGAGCACTCTCGCTCAAAGGACCCCAAAACCTGGGGGAGAGGCGCACACACACACAGGACTGGTTGTCATGTGCACATAACTGAACAGGCAAACGGGCCAGCAGGCGCACTCAGGAGCACCAGGGTTCCTACCAGAAAAGTTTCCCAGCCTGTGCTTCTCCTCCCCGGATGTAATGTGTTATTTCTTTGGTGAAATTCCATTCTTCTTCTAACAGGTTTTTTAGACTATGGGATGCTTGAGGTAACTGCTGCAGCATTTGGATCCAGCTTCTCATGTAATCAAAATACACCTTAAAATACAAAAACATAAAGGGAGATATTTGAGAATGGAGCTCAGCAGCTCTCAGCTTTCACCTCTGTTAACCTGGAAGCTACAAATTAGAAGGGCCAGGTGGAGGGGGACCCTGAGTACGCAGCACAGAGAGAAGCAAGATCTTCATCACAGGACTGCTGTCTAAATGGAGATGTCTCTTAAACTGCACAACTCAACTCCCCGGCAACTTAACACATTATTTACAATCTCTTTAAATTACCAACAAAATAAAATGTTCAGCATGTACACAGAAGTAAAAAAAGAATCAAAATAATAGCACCCAGAAATGCTCATTATTAATATATTGTAAACATTACTCCTTTAAGAAGTTGAGATTCTTACTTGTCTAACTGCTTATTTTAACTTCAGACAACTTCCGTGTTGAGAGGGAATGAACACACTTTTCCTCACCATCCATTCCTGACACCCAGATTTCTATGACACAGCTTTTTTCAAGATTTATGACATATAAATTATGATTTCTAATCAAAATACCCAGTTTTTCTGAAGTGGGGTTTATGTCCACCACAAGTCCTACAACAACAGTCTTCCCATTCCTAACTCCTTATTTTGATGTATCTGCTGCTTACTAGAGGGTTTCACTATCATCAGCTTTTCTCAAGATAGGGTCCCAACTGCTAGATTACAAACCCTCACTGCCTATAGATTCTTTTACCAAAAGGACAACTCGAATGAGTATGAAATACCTGAGTTACACATTCTCTGCCCCGGGATGTTGAAGGCATTACTCCTCCACCACTTTCGAACGCTGCATGTTGTTCGAACGAAGAGCCCTGACGCTGGCCCCATCTCCCGCTGTCCCCACTCCCCTCACACCTGGAGCTGCCTTGCTTTTTTCTCTGCTCGGAGGTTCACAGGATTCTGTATTTAGTCTCAGATCTCAGTTACCTCCCCAGGCTACGTCTCAGGGTTTGCTGGAATGAATACTTTCTGAAATCCAGTACTAATTTTCAGTAGGCAAACTGCAGGTCTGTATTTCAAGAAAACTGTCTTCTGTTGTGTCTTTGGATGCTTCTGGGCCTCCAGCAGCCAGGCTGTGTGGTGGGAATCTGCAGTCTGGGTCCCTTATGCACACCAGTGTCTGAGTATGTGGAACCTACAGTTTTGCCATCTTCACCAAATGAAATAAATCTCTTAAATATGAGACCAGGACCATCCTCTGGCTTCTCGGAGTGCTGCTTCCTCTCCCTTAAATCTGGCTGTCTCCTGAGGGTGGCCCTTCTCTCGTACAGCCCTGCCACGGGGCGCCTGTATGACCACGGACTTCACAGGCTGCAAACAGTTTGCATCGTCCTGTGCATCACTGAGCCTTTCAAACCACTGCTCTTACGGTCTTATTTAAAACCAAAACAAAAAAGAAACACCTGCCCCTTTAAGATTTGAGTCATCAGATACACCATCGAACCCTTTCTTCATAGTGTCACCTACTGATTTCCAACTGCCCGTCATCCTTTGTCACACACTCTGACATCTGACATCGTCTTCCCTCCGCCCCGGGCTCAGCCACCACACTGTGCTTCACCCCAGATCTTATCATTACAGAATCATCTCTAGGCCTCAAATCATCAATCCAAATAGCCTGATTCTAAAACCTCCTCCCCTCCATCCAGTTTTCTGTTCAACTACCACCCCTGTGACTGTTCTCTTATTTAATCCTTACCTGAACTCCAGTGGACGGTTTTCTCTTCTCTCTCCAGCTCACTACCCCTTGTTCCACTCCCTTTCCTCCTTATTCAGCTTAGAGCCAACACGGTCACGCTCCCCATGCCACTGCGGCCACCACCCCACACCCTGCCACCTCTCCCTTCCTTTTCAGCTCACCTGCCTGCGAAACCCCAAAGCACGATGAGCCTGACGAGCCCGTGCCCCATGCCCGCACTCAGGAAGCTGAGGGCCATGAGTGTCATGGGACCGGGAGGAGCCACTGCTCTACATGTCATCCCAACCACATGGTGTACGGTCTGGTAATATTCATATCTCCACCCAAGCCATTCTCCTTCTCCCTACAAGCACAGTCTGAAACTCCGCCATTTTTGTCAAATGGCCAATGCCCACCCTCACACATCTCACCCATCCTAGCGAAGAAAAAAAGGCATTAGATATAAAACCCCCCATCTTCTCAATACCAAAAATGCACACCCACATGTGACATGCCGTCCTCCCCTTCCTAGCGGTGGCCAAGTGAAGCTTACACTTGTATTTGGAGACCCACCTCCTCATGGCATCTGAGGAACCTCGCACTATCGATCTCCCTCTTCTCTGATATGCATATAATTCTGTCCATCTCTTTCCCTTAACAAAATCAGTCCCAAAGGCTTTCAAATGGTCTCTAGTCACTTCAATTTAAAAACTCTCCCTGGACTCACAGCCTTCACTATGAACCCCACTGCAAGAACCAGGCCTCAGCGGGAACCCCAGCTGTGCATGTCTCGGCCCTCCCTCTTGCTTCCCTCCCTCCTGCTTCTCGGCCCCTCCCTCTTCCACAACTGCCATATCTTGTTCACCAGTTTCATATTTTCATTCCTCTTAAATTCTTTTTATGTGGTTTCCTTAAATCGATCACATGTTCCTACATCTCTATCTAGTTTACTGTTTTGGTTATTTCTAAGGCCAGGGCCAGAGAAATGAGCTAAGACAGCTGATAGCTTCAAAGTGATCTGTTGCCTCAAGCAAACGCTCACCAAGTCACGTCCCTGCACCTGCACACGTACGTGCTTAGGTTTCCCTAGTCAGGATGATGATGTAACACGGAGTAAAGCCCCCAAGTCACAGAGATTCTGCATCAGGACCTGCTGACCACGGCTTCCCCTCACCCCGTGAAGCTCGCATTCGGCGGCCCTCCTCAGCCGGCAGGACACACTCGGACAGCAGAGTTGTCTCCACTTCTGCTCCCCTGTCTTGCAGATCTGCCGCTGACAAGTCCTCTACAGGGACTCCTCCTGCTTCTCTCCTGACCGTTCACACCCCAGATATCCCAGCTCTAATGAAGCACTGGCTGGGTAGGAGATATTTAGAGCTTGTGCCCACCCTCATTTTAGCCCAAATTTCAAGGTAAGTGATTGTAACAGTTTTCTGGAAGCAAGGAGAGGAGAGCAGAGTAGTCAACTTCCTCCTTTACTGAACATGGAATTTCGTTCTTTACTCTTCCTTCTTTTCGCTGATTTTTGGTGAGGTTCCTGAGAAGGGTGTTGTGGTACACATAATATGACTGACCATCCAAAGGCCAATCTCTCCCTCCTTCCTAACAAAAACACCGATTTTGTTTGGGTTCCCCCAGTTTTCAAAACATGCCTCTGCCATTAGCCATCGAGCATACTTTGAGGCACAATTTTAAAAATCACTGGTAATTTCTAGCTCTTCATCTGCGAAATTACAGAGATGAAACTGAGGGAGATCTTGCCCCACATGGATCACTCGTAGCAAAACCAAGACTAAATCCTAAGTACTTGTAGCTCTACGGAGTAACTTACTTGCCCTCCACTTCAGATGGCCCACAGGCACACCACGGACACCGAAGCTGACTGACCTGGAGGGCACGGTTCACCTGCCCATTCTCTTCCTTCCTGCCCCAGTGCCTGTACGCTAAAGGGTGCTGGGCGTGCCTTTGTAAAACCACCAAAGACAGTTTGGAAAGCAAAGCACTTTTTGGCTTTTTAAGCTCCTGCTTTAACCATCCAGAGAGAGAGAGAGAGAAAATAATTTGCTTTTGCTTTTTAACCATGACTTTTCAATGGTAACAACTTTTCTGACCTAAGAAATATATAGTATTTCAGAATGTAGCCACATTTTACACACTCTGGTCTTTTATGCATGCTCCCGAAATAATTAGGAAATAATTTCAAACTCAAAACTATTTCTTGCGATATGCCAGATATTATAAGTCCCCTTCGTACCCACGTTCTTCTTTCTATCCTTCTACGATAGAGGCTGGAAAACTAAATACTTGCAGCCCCAGCTTCCACGACAGTCAAGAGGCAGGCAACAGGTTTGGCCATATGACACAGTGAAAATCTGTCGGCTGTGGCTTCCAGGAGAGCTTCGCCGCTCTGGACTGAGCTGGCAAGGATACTTTTTCCCTTCTTTCCCTTTTCCTTTCTTCTAGCCTAGAAAGTGGGGGTGGTATCTGGAGGTGCTACAGCCATCCCTAGGCAAGATACAGTGAGATGTCCCACAAAACACGTCTTGAGAACATTACAGAACAATATACCCATAAGCATGGTCATTTTTATATTGTTTCATTGACTTGCCACATGACAGAATCATCTGTGCATATACTCTAATGAATCCAACCTGTATCCGTTATACACTAATACCCCACCAGAAAGTATGGAAGACAAGACCACTTCAAGCCATAGCCCCTGGCTTACGAAGCTTTCGGTCTAGTCGGGGAACGCCGAGAGCAGAGCAGCAGATCACTGAGTCCGCAACGGCACGGCGCCGATCGTAACTGCCGAGACGGTGCAGAGGTGGTACAGGTAAATGCACGTTAAAGGTTGAAGTTGTCAGATAGAGCTTTCTAGAGAAAAGTAAAACTTGCAAGTAAGTCTTAAATGAGTGGATAAGGAAAAGGGACATGTCTACCAGGAGGGAATAATAGGAGCAAAAGGACAGAGGTTAGAAAGCACCAGTAAGCACAACACCTGTGGTGTGAGAAGCCTGGGGAGCTCCTCTTGGGACGAAATCAAAATAAGTCTGCTCCTGCCAAATCACAGTATTTACAATTCCTTGGATGTGCGTGGTTCCTCAGCTAACTCTTGACTCGGGGTAAGAGCTCCCACGTGTCCCCAGGCTAGTTGAGAGGTCCTGTCCCCAAGTCGTCCCTGCACCTCAGCAGAATTCCGCCCTGGCACCCAGCACTCAGGGGGCAAGTACCCCCTATGCCCAGGTCCCAGCAGAAGAGGTGCCTCTTACTGTCCACTCCTGCCTTCCCAGCCCGAGCGCGGGTACGCGATAACAGAAATGGCTGATGCCAGACGGCTGGATAAAATAGGACCAGACTACGGTTCCATTTCTGGGCCATTCTGCTATAAGATGAAGAGTCTTAGAGTTAAACAATGAACTCGGGTAAGCTTTGTCAAAAATTCTAACGCAAAACCATTGCGGATTTGTTAAAATGTGGATTTGGGAGAAACAAATTTAATCCAATACTAGATGAAAAAGTCAGGCTGAAGACTGCCGTCCCCCTTCCCGCGCTTGCTCGCTCACTCACTCTCTCACACACACAGACGGGCACGCACGCTCCAGCACCCTCCTCCGCCCCCGGGCCTCACCATCAGCATCTTGTGCAGGTCCTCCTCGAAGGCGTCGATGTTGCAGTCGGTCTTGTCCAGGCGGTCCAGCACCTCGTGCAGCATGAACTGGTAGTACTGCTTCATCAGCAGGCCGCCCTTGAGCACCTCTCTGCACTCCCTCACCAGCTGCAGGGGCACGAGTTCTGTCACTCCACACACCCTCACCGCACCCCCTCCTCATCCTCAAAACCTCTCAAAGTCCTAAAACATTTTCCAATTCCTTACCAGTTCACTTTATATAACCATTTTAGTAGTCTTGATTAAAAATTAAAGAGTGAAAATAAAAGTGATATTAGTATTATCGTATGAATACACAGAGAAATTATCATACAGGCCAACATTGATTTGTGAAACTATATTCCCCTACAAAAACATTTATGTAGAAAATAAACCCCACAGAAAAAGATCTATTTTTCTACTAGGGATAGGAGAGAAAAATCCCCTAATGAAACTGATGATTTTTATCCAAAAACATAATAGAGATTCAAATATACTCACATGCCACAGAGCACGACAATCTTTGTAATAATTTAGCAGAGCAACTACTGTGATTTGTGGCCTTTACTATCAAAAGCCTCTAATCATCACAAAAATCAAACCTAAGCTCAATTTGATGAAATGAGACAGAAGTCAAGGGAAAACAAATCTAAACAAAAAGCTGAGTGCCACCGCCATGGGCAGCCCAGCCGGTAATGCTGGAAAGGTGGGGGAGGCTGACATGGGATGACTGACCTTAAAGTCTTTTCATCATAATAATTATCATATATTACCATATTATTTAAAATGATGGGGATTAAATAAATTATCATGTACCTACATAGCAGAGCACTCCTGCAGCCATTTAAAATCTAGTTTTTGAAAAATATTTAAGGGTAAAAACTCATTTTTTTTTTCTTTTACTTGTATGTGAGGGAAAAACAGATGGATAAAAACATACCAAAATAGTTACAGTGGTTATCTCTGACTGGCAGCATGATAGGATAATTTTCATTTTTGTCTGTATCATTTTCTGTACCTTTCAAATATTCTACAATAAATATGGATTGCTTTTATAAACATAATTTCCCCCTTTAAAATGGTCTAAAAATAATTACCCACGGTAAGAGAGCCATGGCTAGAGTTAAATCTATCAAAAGCTATTCTGTTCAGATGTAAATTTCTCTGTTAAGGATGTCACTTAGGTGCTTATAACCAAATCTTTGAATAATTTTAGCCAAAATTTGTTTTATTTTGATTCTAGTAATGCTACATTCATCTAAGTGTTGTTTTTATTTTTTTAAATATTTTAACATAAATTCCTGTTTCATCCTCACAATAGCTCCCTTAGCAAAAAGTAAACTCTGCCTTGTCTTACCAGGTTATATTCCTGAAGTATTCATTTTGTGAGAAAGGGAAATCAGTATTTTACCCAAACTTCCTAAATTACCACTGCAATCAGGTGGACAAGTGAGAAGCATGGCCACAGTGGATGACAGGACAATAACCAGAAGCAAGGTGGTGAGCAGCAGGGCGCGTGAGGAAGCAGCGCTCTCCGGTCAGTGCTGGACAGAAACTGAAGCGAGGACAATGAGGTCCACAAGTCACCCCCTCTCCCAGCCAAACCAACAAATTCAAGTCCTATTCTGTGCCTATCGTATGGCTTGTGTTTGTCCCCAGGTGCCATTGGTCATCCTGAGCCAATGAGCTCCTAGCCCTTCCATCCTGAGGGGATGGACATGCACAGTTGACAAAAACACAACTTTTTCTTTCTTTTTTTTTTTTTTTCAAAACCTGACATGTTTATTTTGCATAGTGGATGTGGTAATATCATAAAGTACAAACACAAACACTCGGCAGCATTCACTGTGCTCGATACAACTGCTTGCACATTCCTGTCACCTCTGAGTAGCAGACTCGCCGAGAGAATCCCAGCCAAGATGAACGAAAACCAAGAAAACAGCAGCTGTCATTACTATTTAATCCATGCAACTCACTAAGCAAGCAAAAAGTCCAAACATCTCCCCACTGCATACTCTAAAGACATTTATCTGTTCCCATGTAGCTTAAACAGAACAAAAATAAATAAATTTAATGAACTTAAACTACTTCTAATGAGTGAATTTTAAGTTTCCAGCCTCCAAAGACTGATGTTAACAGACTATGTCATTTCATCACTGTACTTTATATCCTTTCGGAATGAGGAAGTGATGGCAGAAAGGTTGAACCACAATCTTATCTTTGAGGACTACATGCAAAGAACATTTTAAATTACCCTAAAAAGAGCAGCTTAAAAACACTAACATACATTCATTTTTCACTACTCGCAACAATTAAAAAAAAAAAAAAATCCTCAATCCAAAATAAAAACAAGCCTATAGAATAGCACAGTAACTGCTAAATATTTTTAAACAGTCGTTGAAACAGACCTGCTTAATACTCAAGAGAGATGGTTCCCCAGCAGGCCTCTGTTCCAGTCTTAACTTCAGACACTCATGTATCACGTTCAGAAGGACTCGACAGAGCACCAGGAAAGCAGGCTCGAAGGAGGGTAAGTCCATGGACTTCAGCTCGTCCCACGACACAGTGCTGCACTTCTGCTCTGAGGAAGGTGGCGTCCTGGATAACTGCACATAATCGGAACCCCACATGGGGTCTGGAAATTCGGAAAACTATAACAAAAATTCAACAAAGGTTAAAAGAGCATACAAAAGAATGTCCTAAGGTCGTGGTTATAAACTATTATTCTCTATAGTTTGCTGATGATCTACAAAATCACAATTTTTCAGGTAAAATAATCTTTAGAATAATTCAACATTTTCAACATAGACCCAAGAAGTTCTAAAAGTAATAGAAAATCATAACAAGGACACCAAATTATAATATTTTTATCAAAAAAGCATAGTAGAAAAAGAATCAAGTTCTTCATTTGCATCAAACATTTTATCATCATACTTAAAATGATTAGAACACTTTATTTTTAAGGTTCTATATAGCATTATTCACAACTATCTCCAGACTGAGAAAACCAGAAATTACTGAAATTTGAGAAAAGATTACAAAACCAGGGAGCCATTTATGTAAACATAAAAACCAGTTGGTTCAACCAATTCTTCTGTCCGTTGCTCTCTTGAGCTACACCAAATGATGCTGATAGAAAACAATTCATAAAATTGAACTGGCTGGTCCCACTCAAATATCTGTTATTCAGCGTTCCTAGGAATCTCAGTGTTGCTCACCCTTTCTTATAGTTACCCTCTTCAGATGCCTTATGCTTTCCCTCATAAAATAGGGGATTTGGAGCTTTCCCCACTGTCCTTAGACCCCTGGCAACATCATCCTGACCAATCATATCCAAAGACCTTCCCTTCTCCTTTTATTGAGAAAACAGAGGCCAACAAAATTCAAAAACCTCAACTTCTCACCAATTTATTTTTTTTAAAGATTTTATTTATCCATTCCAGAGAGAGAGAGAGAGAGAGAGCAGGGGGAGGGACAAGCAGACTGCGCTGAGCGCAGAGCCTGACACAGGGCTCGATCTCAGGACCTTGACATCATGACCTGAGCCGAAACCAAGAGTCGGCCGCTTAACCAACCGAGCCATCATCCAGGCGCCCTTCAATTTCTCTTCAATTTAAAACATCACCAATTATAGGTGTTCTGCCTCCATGTCATTCATATCTATGCTCCCTGTCATTTAGTGAATTCTTAACTGCTCTCCTCTGCTCCTTTTATGCTCAATATATACTTCTGCATTTAAATTAATACATACTTCAGTTTCCCGTAACAGCCAAGAATTTTAAAAATGGTACATCATCTTTAAAATGTGATCAATGTGGTCAGGTCAGGGTTAAGACATGTCTGTTTAAAAGCTTTAGGCAGTAATAAATGCTTCTTTTCCTCTGGTGTAGAGAATGAGCTCAGGTCAAAGGTTTATTCAAAGCTCTACAAAATTCAGCGAACTTTCTCTGATAAAATTCTAAAGAATTCTTCTGGCATCGTCTAGAGCTCCAGCCCGCTCACCCATGCGCTACAGGCTCAGTGGGAAACAGAACAATCCCTACTTGTCCACAGTGAAGACAACATCGCCTAGGAGACCCCACAGGCAGACCCACGCTGCTGCGGAGGAAACGGGGTCCCACTGGTGGTGCATGCTGGTGACTCAATCCCTGTCCAAAGAGGAACAAATGTTAAAAAACTACTGAGCATGGAAGAGCAAACAGCAATTTTAACTAAGGAAACCAAGCTGAAGCATCAGAACAGCTGACACTCATTTAATGTGGGAAACAGGAGAGAACCATAAAATACTCTACTACACGACTGCACTGAAGTCCTCTGGAAAAAAATTTAACAAACCAAGATTTCTAAAACAAATTCAATAAAGACAGTGAAAATAGAATGGATGTGGTAAAAACTAACAACTCAGACATTAACTATAGAAATTATCACTACAACAAAGAGCAAAAGCAAAAGGAAGGGAAGTTTTGAGTGAAAAATAGAGACATGGAAGTCGGATCTAGGAGCTTCACGTGAGAATAACAAGAGTGTGGAAAAAACAGAAGGAAGAGATGGAGGAGAGCTTTTTGTACAGTCAAGATATCACTAATATGTGAAGAAGAAAGAAGAAACCTCCTTGGACACATAAGAACTCAAAGTACAGTTCATTTACCTTCACTAAAAAACTCCCTGAGGAAGTACAGTAGGGTCCAGTCAAATGAAAATTAAATCAGAATAAAGATCCAAAGACAAAAATACCCAAGGAAGTGAGAAACCACGAAGCTAGCAGCAGTTACGCAGGCAGATACAGCTCCATTAACAGTAACCTGGGGAGAGACTATAAACAACTCCTAGAAAGGAGTACTTGAATTTTTTTTTTAAAAAGGATACTGTAAGAAAAAAACCTGGATCTTAAATTCCCAATTATTTCAATAAAACACAAGAAGAGAGGAAGGGGGCAATAAAGTGCAAGATCAAGTGCAATTTCATCCGTTTATTATCACTTCCAGTGAGAAATACAGGATTAAATATGGTATAAAATCTGTGATCAACTCAGGAAAACTGAGCCGACTCAAGAGTAGAGACATCAATAAAAATGCAATGTAATTACATCATAACCCCACTGGCATTTTGTGGAGGTTAATAAAGTCATTCAATAAAATTCACGTGGAAGAAAGTAATGTGCAGAAGTAAAAACAGCCCAGAACTTTTTTAAAAGAATAAACGGGAAGAACTGCCGTACATGATGGCAAACCTTACTAATAAACCTACTTTATTTAAAATAGAAAAGTACTGTAAACAGATCAGCAGAGAAACATATCGAATTATCTATAATAAATACATAAAAAAGTAGGCAATAGTTGAAGTTGGAAAATGGATAACCCAATGTTAAAGAAAACTGAAAAATAATTACATCCGTACCTACCCCTGTAACTATAGTCATAATTTTTTAATTATGAGGCTATTTTAGAAATTCTTGCCTGATATGAGAAACTACAGGATGTATTAACATAAATACAAAAATATGTTTTGAACATATACATACAGAAAGACTCCAAATGTTAATACAGGTTTAATAACCTAAACACAGAGCTATACATTAGGTTAAGCCATATAAAATTGCCATTTTAGTCAGTCAAAAATGACCAAATATTGGCAATTTAGTACAACATAATAACAGGAATTCTGGAACGACAGTGGCGGCAGCTGGATTTCGATTTCCCTTAGCCCCCCCATAAGAACAGACAGAACAAGGACAACAATGTCAAAACTCCTTGAGACACATGTCCACTAAAACTACATGACAAGGTATCTCCATGAACTCCAAAGTAGAAGAGATGGGGGGAAGTGAACCATGCCAGACCCTGTGGTTATCAGCACTCGTGCAAGGGAAACACGGGGGATTAATAGGGTGTCTGATGGGCCCAAAGGGGCAAATTCCACAATCACTAATGACTACGCAATAGAAAGCTCACTGCTTCTCTTTGAGGACTTGAGTGAAACAGAAAGCAATTTGGGTACAAAGTCATGAGTGAGGTCAAGGGGTTGCAACAGGTTTGAAGGGGCTGAAGTGGCTTAGGCCTCCCAAACTCTTAAAACTATCAGCTAAAATCCCCTTTCCAGGACAAACCTGCTAGACTGAAATCCAACTGACCAGGAAAGTAGAGTAGAGGTAAAGAACAACAAGGTCCAGAAGTGGGAGGGGAACACACCAGAAGATCTCAAAAAAAGAGAACATGTGCTTTGGCAGTTCAGAAGAAGGAGCTCAAAGCTACAAACCCTAACACTTCTGAACTCTCTCTTTCCTTAATTTTCATGAACTTTAAGGAAAGAGAGAGTTCAGAGCAAAATGAGCAAAAGGACTGTGCTAGAATCCAATACAGGGTTATTAAGCGGAGAAATAACCCTAGAGACAATGAAAGCCTGCCAGAAAGACATGCCCACTAAACAGAGAGGACTGCAGCCCAATTTTCAAAAAAAACTAAAAGAAATTAAGAAAATCATAGAAAATATAAAAGAACAACATAAATTAGAATTAGAAAAACTCACAAATAAAGTGGTAGTACTCGAAAGGTAATTTTCTTAATTGAAAATCATTTTAGGGGCACCTGGGTGGTTTAGTCAGTTAAGCATCTGACTCTTGGTTTCGGCTCAAGTCATGATCTCAGGTTCATGAGACGGAGCCCCACATTGGGTTCCCCACTCAGCAGGGAGTCTGCTTCTCTCCCTCTCCCCCTGCTCCCGTGCTCTCTCTCTCTAAAATAAATAAATAAATCTTTAAAAAATCATTTTAAGAACAAAAAGCAAACTAGCAGGAACATGAGCACAAATAGAACAGATAATGGCTTCACATAAATAGGAGGTAAAAATGAAGACAATTTTATAAATCAAAAAGAAAAAAGAATGAATGAATGAATCTGAAATAAAGTGACAGAGAGGCAAAGTAGATCCAAAACACATACAGTAGTGGTTCCCAGAGAAGAAAACCAAACTAATGAAACAGAAAAGAGTTAAAACATTAAGAAATTCACTTGAAATTAAAAAAAAAAAAAACATAGAAAGCAAACAAAACCTGAAATCATATACTAAAAGGATACCACGTATTCAAAAATACCAATGTGGAGAAACCAACACCAGGTAAACTAGTGGAGTTTAAAGAAAAAAAAAAAAACAATCCTTTGGACATCCAGGTTATAAGTAAATAAATAAACAAGTTTCTACTTATAAGTAGAAACAAAAAAATCATATTGCCATGAGATTTTGCAACTGCAATGCTGCATGCCAAAAGACAATGAGTAATATATATTAAACTTACTCAAGGAAAGAAAATACAAGCCAAAGATTTTATGGCCAAATATACTTGCAAGAGTCAATTCTGCAAACTGTTAGGAAAATCCAAGAACTCAGAAAACACTGGTCTTATGAGCCCTTACCGAGGAATCTACTATGAACAAAATGACTCAGGAGGCTGTCAGAACAAGAGCCTGTCTAAATCTACATCTCTTATCTATCTACGTCTCTATGTCCACCTGTGGAAACACACACACACACTCCCGTAGGGCTAAAAGGAGGTGAGAACGTAAGGGAGAAAATTAGGTCCATAATGGCCATACTGCAGATACACCACAACTACCAAACCCCGGGAGAAAGCCGAGGGCATATGCAATATCATAGCATTTCACTGGAAGTAAAAGAAAATCACTTCAAATGAAAACCCAGATAAAAGAAAAGGACAATTCCAATATCCTCATGGTGGAGAACCAACAAATAACAACCAAAAAATGTTGGGGCAGGGGAGAGCAATAAGGGTACGAATATTAATATAACCTTAAGGGGTAAAAATAAAGTGGTCATATATTAAAAGTAAGTAAAGAAAATTGCATACACAGCTTATATTAAAAAATGGAAGAATAAAACAGCTTCTTTTAAAGCTCATGTTTATCAGGGAAACCAGATTCCCTTGAAAATATATTATTCCATAGATTTTCTCTTAAAACCAAGTATTTTACATAATTCTTGCAAAGTTAAGTTTAAAAAGCAATACCTAAAAATAAAAAAATAAAAGATCTATGAATGGAGAAATAAGATGTGGCGTATCCGCACAGTGGAGTATCACGCAGCCATCAAGAGGAATGAAGTACTGATAGACACTACAGAGTGGATGAGCCTTGAAGACATGATGCCAACTGAAAGCAGCCAGTCACAAAAGACCACATATATGATTCCATTTATATGAAATGTCCAGAACAGGCAAATATAAAGAAACAGAAAGCAGGTAAGTGGTTGCTCAGGGCTGAGAGGATGAGCAGAAGGACTGTGGAGGTGGCAGCTGAAGGGGACAGGGCTTCTCTTGGGAATGCTGAATATGTTCTAAAAATAGCCAGTGGTGGTGGTTATACAACTCTGAATATAGTAAAAACCACTGAAGTGAACACTTCAAAATGGTGAATTTCATGGTTTGTGAATTCTGTCTCAATAAAGCTGTTATTTTAAATACACAACCAAAAAAAGAAGAGATTCTAACTATATGTCTAGTTAGTGGCATAATCGTGAGAAGAATTATTCAGGTGTCTTGAAAAAACACAGTAATTTGGTGGTATATCCCAAAGGGTCTATCCCTAAGGATGGGGGGGGGAAACTTACACTTTTTCAGTAATCATATTGCTGATGGTACTATTCTGAGATTATTGTGTATGTATTCTGGAATATAGTCAGCATATTCTAATAATCTACTACTCTGATATTCTCATGCCATCATTCTGTTATCACCTCAAATTTTTTCAGTGTAGAAGAAAAGTCAAAAGAGATTTTAAAATCCTGATTTTGAATTGTCAGTATGAAATTGGGATGTATTTTTGTGTATTTCTGTGTGTTTTTTCTCCTGAAGAGAACTAAAACAACGATCGACCATTTCCGTTACAATGAGCAATGCCGGTACTGTAGTCCTTGAACACTACTTCCCAACAAAAGGAACAAGGATTCCCTGAAGATAAATCAAGATTCCCAATCTCAAGCAGATGTACAATACAAGCTTAAAACAGCTTCTTATATCAGCTATCGAAGTTATGAAACACTACTCACTAGGGCTGTGATAAAAGGACTTCAGCCAACTTGAATATGTTCCCATTGTCCAAAATGGGACAATGGGAACATCAATTATTATAATTACTTCAACGGATTACAATAATGATTTCGATGGGTTGAAAAATATTGGGGCGCCTGGGTGGCTCAGTTGGTTAAGCAACTGCCTTCGGCTCAGGTCATGATCCTGGAGTCCCTGGATCGAGTCCCGCGTCGGGCTCCCTGCTCGGCAGGGAGTCTGCTTCTCCCTCTCACCCTCCCCCCTCTCATGTGCTCTCTCTCATTCTCTCTCTCTCAAATAAATAAATAAAAAAAAAAAAATCTAAAAAAAAAAAAAAAGAAAAATATCAAACAGGTTTAAATTCATGAGTTCAAAATCATATTAATAAAAAAACACTAACTGGTCACCAATAAACCAACTCATTTTTTAAAAAAAGGGTAAAGAAAAGGGAACGACTCAAGCATATTCACCCTGTCACTTCTGTTCAATTATTCCACTGGGTGACCAAATAATGATTGAGGAAGGTTTCTCTTTGTAGCAATATCTACTTAATGCAGCTGATAATTAAGCTAATAAGAAGAAAAGAGAATTAGAAATATCACTTCTCAATCCTTACTGAAGTAAGCGATCTATGATCATTAGCTGCTAATGTCTCAAAGAGACATACATTATATGTGTCCCCATGAAGCAGTATTAACACCATCAATCAACCAATCAATCAAGAAATCCTGAATCTAATCAAGCCACTAGTTTTTACAGTCAGTTTACACAGAACACAGAGAAAAAGGAAACAAGCAAAAAGGACAACTGTAGGCACAGTCACAATTCAGACTGTAGGAGAATCTCTATAGGATAAAAGGTCCAGGTTCTTCAATAAATACATGGCAAAAAAAAAAAAAGGGAGGGGGAGCTACAGATTAAAAAAGACTTAAGAAATATAATGAACTGGGGACACCTGTGGGGCTCAGTCAGTTAAGCCTTAACTCATGGTTTCGGCTCAGGTCATGATCTCAGGCTGTGGGATCAATCCCCGTATCAGGCTCCGCGCTCAATGCGGAGTCTGCTTGAGATACCCTCTCCCTCTCTCTCTGCCCCTCCCCACCGCTCAAGAACTCTCTCTCTCTCTCAAATAAATACATAAATAAAATCTGTGGGGGGAAAAAATATAATGAACTCTTACCTTGTATGATTATTTGAAAACTGACTTAAATTGCACAATATTTTTTAAAGAAAGTCAAGATAACTATGACACAATCAAAATATGAACACTAATTTGATCTTTGATGATCAAGGGAGTTAATGCTATGTTTTAGGTGTGATAATGGTACTGTGGTACATTTCTAGAACAAGCCCAAATCCTTCAGAGAAACATCCTGAACTATTTAAGGATAAAATATGATGACACCTGAGGTTTTCTTCAAAGTGATGGAAGAAGGTGTCGAGTGGCTAGAGGTACTGACCATGAGTTGATAATCAGTGTGCTGGGATACAGATTCAAAGGGATTCATAATATTATTCTGTCTACTTTTGCACGGGTTTAATAATTTTCCATAACAAAAATTTTTGAAGTATGTAAAAATAAGGGGAAAAATATAGAAGGTTTTATAATCTCTGACTACACACAAAATAAGGTGATCAAGACTAAAATAAAAATTTTAAATTTCTATCTAGTGAAAAACATAAACAAGTTAAAGACAATTTACAGCCATAATAAAAAATGAATAATATCTATAAAATAAAAATAGCTCCAACAGGTCAACACTATAATAAAAAACCCAATAGAAAATGAACAAAATGAATAAAAGAAAATACAAAGAAGACATGCATGTGGCCTATAAACTTGACAACAGCTGAATGTCACTAAAAATGAAAAGAATTAAGATTAACATGAAATTATAGTTTTTACTGATCATGGTTGCAAAAATGAGGACAAATGGGATTTCTCCTACACCACTGGGTAAAGTATACATTAGTACAGCCATTCTGAAGACCAGCTTCGCAATATCTATCAAAGATTTAAATATGTATACCCAATGACCCCATATTTCCATTTCAATTAACCATTCTTACAAAACAATGAAGTTCATAAAGGGGAATGTGCACAGTATTTGTGGCTACACCACTTATAAAGGAAAAAAATTAAGTGCCCATTAAGAGTGAAATGGTTATAATCATTAGGGAAATGCAAATCAAAACCACAATAAGGGGGGCGCCTGGGTGGCACCGTCAGTTGAGCATCCGACTCTTGGTTTCAGCTCAGGTCATGATGTCAGGGTTGTGAGATTGGACCCCAAGCACACAGTCTGCTTGAGAATCTTTCCCTCTCCCTCTGCCCCTTTAGCTCATGCGTGCACTACTCTCTCTCTCAAAATGAATAAATAAATAAATAAATCTACACACACACACACACACACACACACACACAAAATAAGATATCACCTCACCCTCAGTGAATGGCTATTATCAAAAAGAAGTCACAAGTGTTGGTAAAGATGTGGAGAAAAGGAAATGTTTGTGCACTGTTGGTGGGAATGTAAACTGATGCAGCCACTATGGAAAACAGTACAGAAGTTCCTCAAAAATTAAAAACAGACCTACCGTATGATCTAGCAATTCCACTTCAGTGTATTTATCCAAAGAAAAGGAAAACACTAACGCAAAAAGAAATGTGCACCCGCCGTGTTCACTGCAGCATTATGTACGGTAGGCAAGATACGGAAAAACCTAAGTGTCTATCGATGGTGTGAGATTTTACATGTACATAAAAAGGAAGCTTACTCAGTCACCGAAAAAAGAAGGAAATCCTGCCATTTGTGACAAGGATGGATCTTGAGGACATTTTGCTAAGTGAAATAAGTCAGACAGAGAAAGACAAATACCATATGATACTACCTGTAGGTGAAATCTAAAAACAAAATAAAACAAAACTGAACTCAGAGATACAGAGAGCAGACTGACGGTTGCCAGAGGCAGACGGTGGGATTTAAAGAAAAGAGTAAAATGATTCATTCCTATGATGGCATCCCATGTAGTAGTTAATTGGAACTGAAGTAGAGCTACATATACCAATATGGGGACTAATCCAAAGAAAAGAGTGGGGAGCGGGGTGGGGAACAACCCTATCAGTCATAGAATAAATACAGCATTATCACTTTTAAAAAAGAGAGCACTAGTCATGATGAGCACTGGGTGTGGAAGTGCTGAATCACTATATGGTACACCTGACACTAACATTACACTGTATGTTAACTAACGGGAATTTAAATGAAAACTTTTTAAAAAATTACCTGTATTACATAACAAAGATATGTATTTATATAAGCACAAAAAAGTGTGAAAGATGCAAACCAAAGAATTACTACTCTGAGCCAGACTACAAGATAAGCAGCAACTTTGTTTCTTTATATACACATTCAATAAATAAGTAAAAAAAAAAAGAAAGTGTATTGTTTTATAAAATAAAGGAACAGATCAAAATACAGTTGACCCTTGAACAGCACAAGTTTGAACTATGTGGGTCCACTTAGACGTGGATTTTTTTTTATAAAATACAGTACAGTACTGTGAATGTATCTTCTCTTATGATTTTCTCAATAACATTTTTTTCTCTTGCTTACTTTATTATAATATATAGTACATGTAACATATAAAATATATGCTAATTGACTGTTAAGGTTATCAACAAGGCTTCCAGTCAACAGGAGGCTATTAGTAGTTAAGTTGTGGGGAAGTCAAACATCATACACATATTTTCAACGGTGCAAGGGATCAGCACATCTAACCCCCGTGTTGTTCAAGGATCAACTTTTTGTTACCCTTCAAAAGTTTCTATGATTCTACACCAGGGGTCGTATCACAAACTGAAATGCCTACAGGGCCAGGTGGGTGATGTCAATGGGGGGCTAGGGAAGGGTGACGGTAAGAGAGAAAGAAACAACGGGCACTGTGGTCCATCGGAGCCCGCCAGATGCTATCATGTGGGAATGTGGGCCCAGGGTTGACAGACTTCCTCTCAGTATTTTAAGGAAAGCAAAAAAATCCAGAATTTCACGTGAAATCTTATTTTCAAATGCTAGCCATTACGTCAAAAAATACCCAAGCACTAGGTGGGACAAAATACGACTTCAAGGGGCAGCATACTGTAATGGTGAAGAGCACAGATTTATAGGCAGTTCTGCGTTCGCACCCTGGCTCTGCCCCACGGGATACACCCAACCGTGACCACGTCACTTGACCGACCCGCCTCCACACAGCAAGTACTCAGTTAATGCTAGCTACTAGTCTCGCTGCTGCTGTGCTGTCTTCACGGGATGCAGTTCTCCGCTGCGAGCTGTGAGCTCTGTCCTCTGATCGTCTCCGTCTTACATCAGGTTTGACTCCGTTGGCTCACTGCAGTCAAAAATAACACAGAACAACTTCCTATTTCCCCTCAAGTAAGTGTGCTTTTAGAAAACAGAAAACCTAGGGGCACCTGGGTGGCTCAGTCATTAAGCGTCTGCCTTCGGCTCAGGTCGTGGTCCCAGGGTCCTGGGATCGAGCCCCGCATCGGGCTCCCTGCTCAGCGGGAAGCCTGCTTCTCCCTCTCCCACTCCCCCTGCTTGTGCTTCCTCTCTCGCTGTGTCTCTCTCTGTCAAATAAATAAATAAAATCTTAAAAAAAAAAAAAAAAAAGGAAACAGAAAACCTAAAGGCAAATGAGCAAGAATGTGCTTATCAGCTTGCCACTTACTCAATGACAAAGTCCGTGTAACTTTACTAATGAAATCAGACAGGTGATGACTGAAGCAAATAAAACAATTAACTATAATAACTGTATTAATGAACACTAATCTGAAAGGCGGGGGTGGGCGAGTGCTGTAGCCTACTTAGTGTTTCCAATGGGCTTACCCAGAATTGCACTGGTGCTGGTCCAGCTACAGAGGAAGCACGTTGGAGGTCTGTTAAGAATGGCAGCGCTCACGTCCCACCCCAAGAGACTCTGATTTGCCCTATATCCAAAGAGGACATTAGGTACATGAATTTTCAAAAGCTCCCTGGATAATGCTGGTGCGCAGCCAGGTTTGGACACCATTAGCACAGTTTAAAGTCTGGTATCCCAGAATCCTGGATTTGAATTCCTCCAACAATCTACAGCTCCTGTGATTTGGGGCAAGTTACCTACTCTCCTTATTTGAAAGATAGAGAATTAACACCACCACTTCATTTTGTTGTTGTGCCTAGCATGCGGAAGACTTGATAAATGGTGACTGTTGTTAATTTTATATCCTAGTTTCTACAGCCGTTGTCCACTCTGAATACAGAAGGCAACCTCTTCAGGGTTTGTTGCGCTTACAGGAAAAAATTAGCATGATTATTCTTGGATCATAAAACAAACAATATTTTATTGGCCATTAAACTTATAATAATCACATCATCATTTCTAATTCAAAGGAAAGTAATTTATAAAATAACCAAAACTTTTCCTTAGGATCTGAGGTAATATGCATGATAACATGCAATCAGTCAGGCAACTATACTTTTTTATACACTACATTAAGTAAAAATTTTATCTGCCTCTTCTTCTGAAAATGTATAAATTTCGTATGGTAAAGCTAAAAGGAAGGAGCATAAAATAACCATATCACAACCTATGGCTCAAATATTTTATGGGTATTTAACATTTTAAATGCACAAAACCCAAAGGACTGTACAACACAAAAAGTAAACTTTATGGCAAACTTAAAAAAATCAACTAGAACACTGGGGAATCCCAGGACGGAATGCAGACTGAGATTAAGTGAACCACTATATTACAAATGAATGATATGACCTCACTGAAGAGGGTGAAGGAAAAAGGTGCTGACCTAGCTAACTCTGGAAAATTCTGTGGTGACTCTCTAAGACTAAAGATAAAAAGAACTGTACTGAAATGCTATACTCTAGTTGCCAAATTTATTCCTCACAGGGGTCCCGGTTAGCAATTCTGAAACTACTTTACGTGTATACTCTGGCTGCACAAATATGTAAATAACTGTAGTAATGGGAGCCAGGTTTCTCACCACAAGAGAAAAAATTACAAATAAGCAGGAGAGGAAGACTAGGATGAAATTGGTGATGCTGGCTTAGGCCTGAGACATCAGTGTGAACTCATGTTTATTTCTCACAGATAGACAGACAGATGGGTAAGCAAGGAGAATCGATAGAGAAGTAACTATCGAGCTGTGCATACACAATGGGTGAAAGACATTCCTATATTTTCTAACTCTACCACTGAATGGTCCTGGAAGCAATAACACCCCAACAGTAACATCCAGTGCCCAGATCTTCATTTCTAAATAACATCCTCCAATAAAACGAACCAGAGCTCCTCGGGGAAATGGCTGATTTCAGGAGTGCAACAGGAAAAATAAAGGATGATGCCATAGAGTAAGAAACTGCTCAAAAAGCAAAACAATACAAAAAAAGATGCAGGCATGTCAAAAGGACACAGAAGCCAACTGGAAGAGTTACAGTAGCTAAAGAAGGAACAATTTGAGCAACAAAATAAAGAACAATACTACTGGATTATAACCCAAAGAAAAAATAAATATTTATGACTTCCCACTGAGATAAATAAATGGGAGGGAAGAGGTAAATCTTTCATACAGAAAAATTCCAAATACTACATGTAGATACTTCCTACTCCTAGAGGTGGAGACTCATTGCCCTCCCCGTGAACGTGGGCTGCATCTAGTAACTCACATCCAAGAGTACAGCAGGGAAAGGGAAAACTGATAACTTGTGGAGGAACCCCGCAGACAACACCTTCACCGAGGAACCCAGGTTAACATCACCAGGGACAATACAATGCCATGGGGAGCGCTTCAACTCTGTGGCATTTCTGCCCAGCCCAAGCCCCCAGTCTCATCTTGATAAAACACCGGACAAACCCAAATTCAGAGACTGTTCTACAAGCCGTCCAGATCGCGAAACCAAGGGAAGACTGAGCAACTACACAGATCAGAGGAGACTGAGAAGACACGACTAAGAGCAAGGTGGCGTCCTTGACTGGGTCCTGGAACAGAAAGGGGACAGTAGCACAAAAACAGAAATCCAAATAATGCCCACAGTTTAGTTAACAGTATCTTACACCAATGTTAATATACTAATTTTGACAAATAGCAAAGTAAAGTAAGATGCCAGTATTAGAGGAAGCTGCATAAGGAACATATGAAAACTCTGTACTATCTTTGCAAGTTTTCCAAAAATCCAGAATCATCCCAAGATTACAAGTTTTTAAATTTAAAGATTTTAAAATATAATAAAATTTTAGAGAAAAATTGCTTTATAAAAGCATGTTTATAAGCCAAGGGGAATTAAATATAAGATCATATGTTATTTATAAACACTAATCACAAGTAACTTAATCATAAAGCATAAAAATATAAAGATATAGACAAGAAATCCTTCAACTATATTCATTACTATTATCACATAAGCCAAAAAAACATTGCAACATAGAAGATATGTATTGGGTACATTCTGTGGTGCCCACTGGTCAAGACGCTTCTATCAAGAATGAAAATAAAACTGTCTTTAAACCTAAAGCCTATACACTGCTTAAAACGTATGTCCTTCAAATGCAGGAGTATTTGGCAGAAATTAAAAGGTTAAATACATTTTAAAAATAAACATATAGAATAATCTGGCCCATATTGACTTACAGTTAGCTTCAAAAGAAAAAAAAATTAACAAAGCTTCTAAAAATTAATAGTTTATATTTGGCTTCTATAGTATTTTACCATTTATACAAATACCTTTTTAAAGCCTCACAACAACCCTGTGAGGTAGGTAGGAATGTATTATAGCCATTTTACAGATGCGATGATTTAGGATCAGAAAGATTAAGTCATTTACAAAGCCATGTGGTGAGAAAGACCCACACCAAGGAATGGAATCCAGCTACTTGATTTCAAAAACTGTGGCTCTTTCTCCAACATACTTAGTCAAAGACTAAAACCCAGAAGGAAGTCTACATACATTCATATACATACACACACATACACCTCCCCTTCCAGAAATTATGTTCCTGAAATGGAAATAAAAATAAGTCTTACTTTCCCACTGAGTTCATTATAATGTTGAAGCCTCATCTTTTATTAGTTTGGACTGAAATTCTACTTCAGCTCTTGGTTACTCTTTTGTTATCTGACAAACACAACATTTTATAAAACAAAACTTCAAACAGGGGCTTCTGTACTTCATTTTTGTTTTGAAAAGCAAACAATCTGCAAGTAATTCTAACAGTCTTTAATTTACACACTTTATGAGCTTTGAATTTGTATGACTCTTCTTTTCTATAAGGATAACCTTTGCAGTTAAATCTCAACTGGTCAAACCGAAGGAATACAACATTGACAGGAATTCAAAAGTATGGGCTACCATAGTTCATCATCTGTTTTCAACTTGAGTTCTAATAGAAAATGTAGTGCACTCATTCCCAATCTTCTTCTTGTTCCAACACATCTAAGGGATGCAAAGCTCTACCATTAGTAGGGACAGTTCATTGTCACAAATGGTTCTCAGGGAACAGGAAAAGAATTTGGGGTTGGGAGTTTAAAGCAGTTTTAAGAAGCCCCCACATGCCTCCCAGGGCCTTTATCATGAGTCCCTCTCTCTCATGAAATCTACTGAATCAGAGATAAGGTAATACTGCCAGAGATGTTTCATTCATATTACTTCAAAAATAGTGTTTCACAATAAAAATCAATCATCGACCCTGTCTTGCCCACATGTGTCCTCCCTGGAACTGAACCACTCCAGCCAAAAACCTAGATCAAAGTAAGTCATTCACCATCTGAAGTATACGGCAGATCCGTATTCCGTATCTAGTTTTGTTCGACTGATCTTGAAACCTGCACTATAAAAAAAAATCGTATACAGTAGTTATTTTGGACTAAACGGGAAAACAGTCATTTGCTTTAATAAAAAGATGTACATAAAAAATCATTCAGAGTTAAAATACTGTTCAAAGAAGATCTCATTGATCCCAGGGTCCTGGGAACAAATCCTGAATCGGACACCCTGATCAGCAGGGAGTCTGCTTCTCTCTCTGCCTCTGCCCCTCCCCCCTGCTCATGTGCTCTCTTTCTCTCTCTCAAGTAAATAAAAAAATCTTAAGGAAAAAAAACAGGATCTCATATATAAATTCACTTTTAAGACTTGTAATTAAAATAATACTCAAAGTAAACTAACTTCTTATTGCTACAAAGTACAGATTCCTTTTGCAAACATCTTTCTGTATGATGTGAATGTCTGACCCGGTTCTCCTAGGGTTCATGGTCTAGTTCATGAAAAATAAAAATCTTATGAACTGAGGTTCTCTTCCAGTGTTTCCCATCATAAAGAAAATGCCTTCGATTGTATCACCTCTCACTCCAAAGCCAGCCAGACTGTGCAGTAAACTGAAATTTAAAAAATAAAAATAAAAGGTACACGTATGTATGTAAATAACTACTAAAATTGAAAATGACAACCAGAGACAGGTATAAAGGAACTCAAAGATCTGGGTGCTTTTGCTTTTAGCCAGATGAACATGCAAACTCACCACAAGAGAAAAATTGCTCTTCTTCCTCTCAAAAACGGTATCCAACAGTGTCCCCCTTTCTAGTTTGACCACCCTTAACAGTAAAGAATTTCTGAGACATGAAGCTATCAAAACAAAATTTGCACTGTTTTCAAACTGCTTTTTCTAGGAGGCATATTCCTCTCACAGAAATCTTCACATATCAAAATGTGGATTTGATAACTAAGACTTTCCTTAAAATTCTATCATCTATGCTAATCGTTAACTTTGCCAAATAAGATCATTTGATCATTCGGGGCGCCTGGGTGGCTCAGTCGTTAAGCGTCTGCCTTCGGCTCAGGTCATGATCCCAGGGTCCTGGGATCGAGCCCCGCATCGGGCTCCCTGCTCGGTGGGAAGCCTGCTTCTCCCTCTCCCACTCCCCCTGCTTGTGTTCCCTCTCTCGCTGTCTCTCTCTCTGTCAAATAAATAAATAAAATCTTTAAAAAAAAAAAAAAAGATCATTTGATCATTCTTACATTCTTACATTTCTCTACAACTCACAGCTCTTTTGGCTAAAATCATGTGTAGTATCTGTTTTTATTGGTTTAAAATACAGTGGCCAAAAACTGGACATGCTACTCAAAAAGGGAACAAGCTATTGCAAAGAATAGAGAAAGAACCGTATCCATGACCCTGGATGCCATATTCATTTAAAAATATTTTAGCATCATGTTGGCTTTTTACTGACTCATATTCAGCCTGTGGTCACCCATGATTGTGGCTTTCTTCCCTCTTTATTTATACCTAGCCTGTCCTCTCCATCCTATATTTATATGGCTGGATTTTTTTCCTCCACACACCACCTTACACTTAATTCACTAAACTTCATACAGTTTTCATAGATCCATTTCCGCATTTATCACAGTGCTTTACAGAAATGTTTAAATCTGCAAGTTACAGTAACTACCACTTACACCTTAAAAATATCAAAACTACGAAAGGACGTAATAACCACCACAGCACACTGTAAGAATGGAACTGAGGACAAGACCATACTAACGCCTACCAGAAACCTACCTCCACTGGACGGTCACTCTTTACCAGGGCTACGCGTGCCCTCTGCAAGGAACCGTCCATCAGCTTGTGAAGTCTTAAAATTAACTTTCTTAACCCCATTTGCTTCAGTGCTTTGTCTACAAATGGTCTATAAATAGAAGTCAGACAATGTCTACTAAAGCCTGCTTCTGTACTGCAGTCTGGTGCTCCCCAGCCAACAGGGTCGTCCTCAGACTCAAGCCTCTCAAGCTTCTTAGGCACGCAATCCTGCGAATGGACGTTGAAACTGCTGTCAGTGGGCTCTGTGGCTTCCAGTGCCCTTGGACCTGAGAGCTGTTCTTCTTCACTCTCATCCGCGCTACTTTCCAGCTCTTTCAAGTCCCCTTCTGTGTCATCACCCTCATCTTCTGGCTCATTGCCTTTGGATGATCGAGGAGAAGGGATTTCAAACACTGGCCAGCCAATGTCTGATAAATTCTTGATGCCCAAAACAGTGCCCATAATCCTTAACTTCTGATTTAAGTCCTTTGTGATGTTTAACCACAAACAGAGTGCCTGCACCCTGTCCTGGAAGTCTTTTGCAGCATATTTTTCATAGTCCTTCTGAAGAGCCTGCAACGATGGATAAAGTGCTTCTATGTACTCCAGCAACTCCATTATCCGCTTTACCTGCTCAAACGACACCCTCTGGCGTTGGAGATGCTCATGATATGCTGAATAACCCACCATATTTGTTCCATGAGGGGCTCTGCACTGCCCTTCTACTGAAGTACCATTAAAACTAGCTCCATTTCTAACAAAGGCAAAGCTCCCATAATTAACTTTGAAAGTAAGGATTTCGTTGATAATATCTGGGATGGCTTGACGGGCTGTATATAAAAAGAGGTCCTGGTCATTAATGGTCCGTCCTGCATGCCAGGCTTGTAGCTCTAACCAGATCAGTTCATTAGATCGGTTAAACCAGAAAGCAGACGTATTTTCCTGTCCTCTTTGCTCCCTGTCCTTCTTCTTGGAGACTGAGGTAAGCTTTAGCAGAAGTCGTAAAGTCTCAAAAAACTTTAAGCGATCTGCTGGACAGTCAGTCCTAGAAGTCTGGCGTGCAGTTCTGGCTATAGGCATGGGCACGGATACCGGAAGCTTAGCGTTGCTGCAGCCAAGACTGAGGTAAGGCTTATTAAGATCCACATCTGGAATTGATTTTTTGGGCAAAGACCCACCCACTGAGTCCAACATGAACGAGCACTGCACATTTTTCTTATGATCACGCTCTGTTGTCCTAAGAGCTGCTCGGATCTTCTTCTCCTGCTTATAGCTGTATTCTTCCACATTCTCCACAGTTTTCCCAGTGTCTTTGTGGGGAGGCTGGTTTGGTGCATTCATTTTTTCTATTAAAAAGAAATAAACAGATCATTGTGTTAACTCTAAAACATGAAGCTACTCTCAATATCTTCAATAAAACTGATATTCACATATACTTATTTTTCAAGCTGTTACTGGAGAAAAAGATCATAACCATATGCTGAAAATTAAAAGATTCAAAATATACACATTTCTCTCTAAATTTCCAAAAAGATTTTATCCATTTTCCCTGCTTTATTATACTTGCTATGCTCTCTAATATTCTCCACTACAAATCTAAAACAAGCCATTCCTCTACACTAGAAATGCAGTTACCCGAACTCACCACAAGTTAATCGCCTTGGACTTAAGAAGGGAAAAGCAGCACAGCAGACCTGATAGAACCATGATTTAGAAAACATATCCAGGCACCTGAGTGGCTCAGTCGGTTAAGCGCCTGCCTTCGGCTCAGGTCATGATCCCAGGGTCCTGGGATCGAGCCCCGCATCAGGCTCCCTGCTCAGCAGGAGGCCTGCTTCTCCCTCTCCCACTCCCCCTGCTCATGTTCCCTCTCTCACTGTCTTTGTCTCTGTCAAATAAATAAATAAATAAATAAATATCTTAAAAAAAAAAACCAAAAACAAAAACACAACACATCCCATCCCTGCCTCCGCGGTGAACTGAACTTACTAACTTGGAGCAGACCGCGTTAAGTTTCCTGGGTCACTTTTTTTTTTTTAAGAGTTTATTTATTTGACAGAGAGACAGAGCACAAGTAGGCAGAGCAGAAGGCAGAGGGAGAGGGAGAAGCAGGCTCTCCGCTGAGCGGGGAGCCCGACATGGGGCTCATCCCAGGACCCTGGGATTACGACCTGAGCCGAAAGCAGACGCTTAACTGACTGAGCCACCCAGACACCCCTCCTGGGTCACTTCTCTCATTAGTAAAATGAAATAGACTGAGCAAAGAATCTTTAAGCACTTTCAGATTATTCTCATAAAAAAATGAAAGACAGATAATAGGTAAAAATGTTAATTTACTCTACTCCTTGGTTTCTTCTTTCCCACAAATGAACAATAATAACATTTTAAATTTAGCATTAACAAAACTGAAGACATACAGAATAATTCAGTACCATTTGCCTCAACTGGCATATAAAATCATTCAAAATTAAAGCAAAGAAAGTAAGTATCACACTTTCTCGTCAAACAATTATAGAAAGTGCTATTAATTTTCCTCCCAAGCTTTGAAATGAACACACACCCCCCTTCCTTCCTGTTTGGCATTTCTGCCACTATTAACCACCTCTGCCTTACCGAAATCCCTTCATCCTGTTGCTTTCTAGATAAAACAGTCTCTGGGTTCTTTTCTACTTCCCAAGTCACTCCTTTTTAAATTTCCTCCTTGGAACCTGGCTCACTCCAGAAAACGCTGTTTCTCAGAGTTCCACTCTTCGATCTCCTCTGCCTTACTTTCCCCCTCCCTGCGTAATCTTCGCTTCCACTTCATATACGGCTAATGGCCAAACCTAAAACCCCATTCCAGTCTCCCCTCCACACCCAAGATATACTTCGTGTCACTGAATCCAGGTCACACATTCTGTATTTTAACATCTCTGAAATTAAAATATGTTTTATAACTGATGATATGATTAAGTTTTAGAAACATACTCACTAATACGTTTTACTTTTTCTTTTATATATATAAAATATATATATTATAACACACACACACAACATAAGTAACAAATAGTTTTTTAAATCCTGTATCTAAATATCAAGAAGTATAAAAAAGGGCTCTTTCAGTAAATAAAAAATAAAAATTCTAAGTATAAAAACACACTGTGTCGGGGCACCTGGGTGGCTCAGTCAGTTAAGCGTCTGCCTTCAGCTCAGGTCATGATCTCAGGATCCTGGGATCGAGCCCCGCATCGGGCTTCCTGCTCAGTGGGGAGCCTGCTTCTCCCTCTCCCACTCTCCCTGCTTGTGCTCTCTCTCTTGCTCTCTCTCTCAAATAAAAAAAAAAAAAAATTTTTTTAAAAATCACACTGTGTCATCAATTGTAACAAGCATTTTTTTTCTTAAAATATATTATAGTATGCCTTAGATGTGGTGAAATAGGGTATATTTATATGGGTTACAAACTAATATACGCAAAATCAATTCACTAAAGAAATCCTGTTTAAAACCAATTTACCGGGGCACCTGGGTGGCGTAGTCTTTAAGCGTCGGCCTTCAACTCAGGTCATGATCCCAGGGTCCTGGGATCGAGCCCCGCATCGGGCTCCCTGCTCGGTGGGAAGCCTGCTTCTCCCTCTCCCACTCCCCCTGCTTGTGTTCCCTCTCTCGCTGTGTCTCTCTCTGTCAAATAAATAAATAAAAATCTTTAAAAAAAATAAAAAATAAAAATAAATAAATAAAACCAATTTACCTTCTAATCAATTTAAATTAAAATAGTTTTAAAAGAAGAATTTTAGGGGCACCTGGGTAGCTCAGTCAGTTAAGCATCTGACTCTTGATTTCTGCTCAGGTCATGATCTTAGGGTCATGAGACTGAGCCCCATATTGGGTTCCCACTCTGGGCATACAGCCTGCTTAGGATTCTGTTTCTCCCTCTCCCCCTGCCCCTTCCCCTCCCCTACAGGCATGCATGCACACTAATTTCCTTTATGGTCCATCAAAAAGGATTTTATCTGCCTATAGGGATTTTTGCTACATTTTAATATAAAAACGGCTATTATTACTTTTTAATTACCAATATTTTTAAATGATCGAATTTTTATCTGTAGTTTTAATCTATCTTACTTCTTTAAAAAAAAAAAAAAAGATTTTATTTACTTATTTGACAGAGGGAGACACAGCTAGAGAGGGAACACAAGCAGGGGGAGTGGGAGAGGAAGAAGCAGGCTTCCCACCGAGCAGGGAGCCTGATGCGGGGCTTGATCCCAGGATGCTGGGATCATGACCTGAGCCGAAGGCAGATACTTAACGACTGAGCCACCCAGGCGCCCCATAATCTATCTTATTTCTAAAGGTCTTAAAACATTTTATGCAATCCATTCAAAAAAATTTCTTCATAATTTTGTTTCTAGCTACAAATGCCTATCAATATTCATTTATAAAAAATTTGCCCAAGCCCGGCCTTTGTCTCCTCTTCAATGTTTTCTCTGTGTTCTTCATACCTTTATTGACATAGCACATACATACCATTCATCTCTACTTGGTAAAACAATGGTTATTTGAAAGCAAAGCTAACAAGTGCTTCCAAATTTAACTCCACTATATTTTATTTTTCAAGATAGGAACTGATACTATACTTTGTCACTGTGAAACACAAAATGACATACATGGTATCACTGTTTAAGGCTAGAGGTAAAGATAATGAGTTTAGTTTTTAATACACTAAATTTGAGGGGTCTATGGGACAGCTATGTTGGTGATATCTGTAGGTAAGTAATGTGGGTCTTGAGCTCAGGAGAGAAATCCAAAGATACAGATTTGGAAGTCATCAGTATATACACACGTTATTTAATACCAGGAGAATAGAATACATAAGAACATCCAAGAAACGTGTACAGAAGAGAAGCAATGCAGACCTAGAAGAGAATGCTGTATTGGTACATACATCCAAATAAATGGTTTTGAATCAAAGAAACCAAATATTTATGCAACAAAAAAACAATTTTTTTAGCTTAGGATTTAGGATCCTAACAAAACTTTATAAAATGATATAGAGTAACATTCTTGATAATGGCCAGAGAATGTTTGCATACCATTTATAATTTGAAAGTAATAGTGAACAGTGAAAACGTATTACTTGGCTTATATAACTCATAAATGTTCTTCTAATCCATGATTTAAAGATTCTAAGGAAAACAAAAGGTTAACTGAGAGTAGCTAGGATAGTTTTTCTTAACTCCAGAAGACTGGGCTATAAACATTATGCCCAAAACTATGCTATATTTTCTAGGAAGCTAATATTCAAAGCATGAAAATATTAAAAGATAAAACTTCTCAGCCTTGATCTTTATTTCAATAATTAAAAGGACTCAACAGGGAAAAAAAATGCCATAGTCCCATTTTTCAGTATAAGAAGAATCAAATTTTAGTAGCCTAAGAAACTAATTTTTGCAGATTACATACAAATCTTGTTAAGCTTACCTCATAGCATACAAAATGGTATATTATACAATTTTTAAAAATTTTGTGTTTACATAAAGCAATGGCTTATTTGGATTTACAATGTGTGTAAAGAAAAGCAAATAGGGAAAGGCACAAGATGGAACATAAGAGTTGTTTTTTTTTTTTTTTTCAAAACAAAAAATCAAGTTGGTTTTGAAAAAAATACACAAATGGAAACTGATACATCATCGTGTTTTAAAATGATGTAATTTAAACTTTTAAAATAGACTAAATCCCTAGTCTAGCTACCATGAAAAAAAATCAATCTATTTATTTTATCAGTAGCTATACTTTTCAAATAATATATTTGTGATGGACAAAGGAAACACAAGAGTATTTCCTAGCAATCAGTGACCAGGTAGTCCTCTATGAAACCATAAGGGACCTGTCAGTTAAGGGAGATTGCGAAGTACTACAGTGTTGGGGGTGAAAAGAAATCTATAAGCTGAGACACAGTTTTTATTCCCAAGCACTTTATATTCTGTCTGTACCCAATCTGACATGAGTGTAAAACTTTTAATAATAACTTGAAAGCCCATTAATAATGGACAAGTTTGTTTCTACATCTAGTTTTCTTTTAATACTAAATCCCTTTGCAATTAATAAAAAGTCAAATACAAACAGCTTCTGAAAAGGAGAATAAATCAAAAGTAGAATGTATTACATGACAAGTTCTCATTATAGTATTATAAAACTAGTTCATAATAACTTCAGTAAGACTAATGGGACATCTGATCTCCTGAGTGGCTGTAAATTAACTGGTGCGATTTGGTTAGTGCAGTTATAGCGATCTTCCAAAGCAGTTACTTTTTCCTTTGGCCAATCACCAATAATTCCTGCCTCATCAGAAGCACATGAAAGGAAAAGAAAAAAAATTTTATAATGAAACCAAAAGCAACCAATAACAAGCAATATGGTTCACTAGTTTAAAGAGATATGACAGATTCAACTGAATTTTCCCACCATCCATATCTAGAACTGGCTCCTTAGAATACGTATAAAATGTATTTTTTATCAAGTCCTTGAAATACTTCTGCTCTCCCATATGAGTACTATCCATATTCAACACACGGGCCTTCCTCAAGCTCTCAAGTGAGTAAGCATAAACAGATGGCTGCTCTTTACCTTTAAGTGTGAGATGGTCATTAGAGCAATGATGTCCTGTCCAAGCAATGTCAGCAATCTGCAGGGGCTTAGAGATCAAATTCATGGTTCTCAAATATCAGTCAACATTAAGAATCACTTAGGTTCTTGCTAAAATGCAGACTCCTGAGCCCACTCCCAGTGTCTCTGATTCAACCCGGCTAGAATGGCACATTTTTGGGAAACACTGCTTTAGTCAACCCCCTTATCTTCAAGTAGGAGCTGTACAGAGACTGTCATAATCTTCACAACAGCAATGTGATGAAGACTACCATGGAACATCAACAGATGGTAAATATTAGGACAGGGATCTAACCCATGTTCGTGTCATCACACCACTGTTAACACCTGTCACAGGTGCTCACAGACCAGTACTAACTGCCCAAGGAAAGGTTAGACACTGAGTGTCATAAACGGCAGATTATAGCGGGTAACTAATCTGTAAAGACTTTAAATAACACCACTACAAAGCCCCCTTGACTGGGGGCTCTGAAGAATGGACAGAGCTCAAACAAGGGTAGCAAGAAGTCAAGAGTATCTTTTAAGCCAGAGAAGAAGAGCATGAAGAGACACAAAGGCAAGAAGAAGAGAGTATGGATGCAACAGTGAGACTGTATATGGAGAGTGTGAAACAGAACTTTGACTAGCAGGCTGAGTTTAGACTGAAGAGCTGAAATACAGATTTAGGTCCACTCTAGTTAACAATGAACAAATCCTGTGACTGACTATATAGTTGACCCATTGAACAACAAGGGTTTGAACTGCACAGGTCCACTTATACACAGATTTTTTTTGATATATACCGTAAATGTATTTTCTCTTAGATTTTCTTAAAAACATTTCCTTTTCAGGGTGCCTGGGTGGCTCAGTCAGTGAAGCATCTGACTCTTGATTTAGGTGCAGCTCATGATCTCAGGGTTGTGAGATCAAGCCCTGCAATGGGCTCCACACTAGGCATGGAGGCTGCTTCAAATTCTCTCTCCCTCTGCCCCTCCCTGGCCCTCTCTAAATAATAATAATAAAATAAATAAAAATTTATTTTCTCTAGCTTACTACATTGTAAGAATACAGTACATAATACATATACAAAATATGTGTTATTCAACTAATTATGTCACGGTAAGGCTTCTGGTCAACAGTAAGCTATTAGAAGTTAAGTCGTTGGGGAGTCAAAAGTTATACACCAATTTTTGACTCTGCAGGGAGCTGGCCATCAAACCCTCACCCCGGCATTGTTCAAGGGTGAACTCTACAGACTGAATTTGACTTGTAACCATTTTATCAGCTCAATTTTACAGCAGTATTATACTCTCAAAAACACGTTGCTAATCTTACTACTGTTAGCAAAAACACAGACTTATACACACACATACACATATACTTTGAGATATTTATGATAGGGAAATCAGTATGTGTATACATGTGTATGCACATAAGTTCAAATTCTGATATAAATATCTTAAGATACTCGTTCTATCTCTATAATTTGGCTATTGCAGTATATTATAATATTGCTAGCAAAATGGAACTGATACTGATTACAAGGCAGATTCATTCTGAAAAGGACGTGGCTTGAGTATTTTAATTCTTATTTAACCTATTTAAACTGTGAGATGAACTAGATTTACTTCCTTCTGCTATATTAAAAGGCACAAAAATTTAAGGATGAGATAGTTTGACTATCTCTCCCTTAAACCAATCTTAAGAACAGCTATATATGACTAATTATTGTCCAAAAATTATTAAAATCTTAATTGCTATAATTTGGCAGTTATTTACCATTATCCAAAAGTACAATAATTAATTCCTGCTACTCATCAAAGTATGAAATTAGGCCTGGTCAGTGAGCTAATTCAAGAGCTTAACTGGTAGGTTACATCAGTCAGGATGTCACATAACTGCCTTTTTTTAGGTAAAAAGGAACTACCTGTTCACACTTAGACATCATAACATTGCTATCATATTTATCAGAGCTTCTAAAAGCAGAAGTTCATGTTTTAAAAACAAAAATGTCTTTAACATTCCCAGGGAAATGCAAAAATTAGATAAAATATCTTTTTGTAAACTTCTAAACTGGCAATCATTTGAGAGTCCACCAACATAAAGCAAGAAATAAAACGCTGCAACAATGACAACCTCACCTTCATTCTTCACACCCACATCCCATCTCGACAATGGCGACCTCGCCTTTGCCCTTCACCCCCCTACCCCGCCATCCCGCCCCAACAATGGCAACCTCAGCTCTTTCATCCTTCACACCCCACCCCCACCGCCATCCCATCCCAACAAAGGCGACCTCACCTATGTCCTTCACCTCCCTGCAGGTCTCCTCTCTCCTAAGTCCCCTGGCAGCTCAGACAACCACTATGACAGACACTTGTTTTGAATTACCCTGCTTGGTGGTTATACAACTGTGTATTATGCTTGGAAATCACAAACAATGAATGACACAATGAATCTTTTTGCAGGATTTGTTGTGCCCATTTGCAGGAACTTCTCTAAAAGTCTACTCTAAAAGTCTACTCCCAGTAGTGGATTTGCAGGGTCAAGGACATAACCAACCACAACTTGATTGTATTAACAAATTACCCTCCCCCAAGGATTGAGACAATTTACACTCCCATTAGCCTTGTATCAAAGCTGCCATCTCCTCATACCTTTGCTAGCAGTTGCTCACTGAGGTATAATAAGAAATATATTTGGGTTTTGTCCAGGATCCTGGCACAGAACTGCTAAAAGCTCTTGGAATTTCCTGAGTGATAGGAGCATCTTTTATTATTCATAAGGAGCCCCTTTCAATCACATCTATTTTTATACTAATGAGGTGACTTAAAGGGTGCTCCTGGATAGCTTCAGAATGGGGCTGGTCACAGAAGGAGCAAATAATTAGTGGGCTGGAACTTTCAGCACCCCCCCCCCCCCCCCCCGCCACCACCCTGACCTCCCAGAAAGGTGTTGGAGGGGGGCAGTCTGAAGATTAAACTCTCTAAAAACTCTTTAACAAGGAAATGTGATGAGTTTCCAGGCTGGTGAACACATCTAGGCAGTGGGAGGCTAATGCCAGCAGGACCCGGAGGGTTCATGTCACCCCCCACACCTTGCCCCATGCATCTCTTCCATTTGGCTATTCCTGAGTCCTTTATAATAAATCATAAACACAAGTAAAGTGTGTTTCTGAGTTCTGTGAACAGTTCTAGCAAATTATGGAAACTGAAGAGGGTCTCATGGGAACTCTCGATTTACAGCCAGTTGGTTAGAAAGTGGCCTGGGACTGAATTTCCAATTATAAAAAATAAATCTATAGTAGTTAGTTACTACTGTAGATTAGCAGTAGTTACTCTGAGCCTATAATAATAAAAGTATTTAAAGACTCATATCCATATAATCAGTTCATGACAATGGCTACCATTACTTAAAAAAAAAAAAAAAATAATGGTTACTCTCACCTCCTTGCAACATAGTGCCCTCAGTTACCTTTCTGTGTCCTTCTAGTCCTTCAGGAATGCTTATGATGTTGTCTGCATTTACAAAAGGAGAGGGGCTGGAGGCATAAAGACAGTATGAATGACCGGACACTAATTCCCCAAAGCTTTATATCAAATGCAGGTAGGAGCTAGTCCCTTACAGCCCACAACCACACCTCCTGCTGCTGAAATGCCCTGGGTGGTCCCCTCCCACACTGACTTCTGGTGGCCCTGTGTGGCCAAAGCATGCAGCAGAAGTGATGTTATGTGACTTCCTAAGCTAAGAACCCTTACAACTTTCACCTTTCTCTCTCATGACACTTGCTCTAGGGGAGCTAACTGCCACGTAAGAATTCTAATTACCCAGGAACAAGTATGCTGTGAAGAATCCCAGGATAGCCACGTGGAAGGTCATGTGGGGAAAACAAAAACAATGCCGGCCAGCTCTCAGCCCAGATGCCAGACATGTGAGTAAAGGAGCCATCTTGGACCACAAAGACTCAGCAGACACCACGTGGAGAAGAACTGAAAGCTCACACTTAGGGCCCTATTCAGGCCATGACAACATCTCCAGCCAACTGAGCCGTTCCAGCTAAAGCTCCAGACACGATGGGTTTGAGACAAGCTGTGACCTGCCTAAATATGTGGCCCACAGAATCATGAGCACAATAAAATGGTTGTTCTTTCATGCCACTAAGTTTTGGGGTGGTTTGTTACACAGCAATAGATAACCAGAAAAATGCAAATATTATTGGTGACATTTATTAAAAAGATGAGTCCAACTTGGACTGCAGTTCTAAAGTGAATGGTATGATTCAGAGAGCCTTTGCTTGTGGCAGTGAGAAAGAAAGAATGCACCAGTTCATATTTCCTTGGAAAGCTTTTAAAATAAATCTGACCAACCTAACTAATTCTAAAAGCTCTTGAAAATACTAAGGGACCAATATATTATCATGAATCACACACTAGTTTGAAATATGGGTCTCCGGCCTCAGCCTTCAGGTCATAGCACAAATGTCACTTGTTCCACAAGTCTTCGAGCCCCATGGCGTCCCACCCCCTGCCGTGGCCACCCACAGCAGCCGCTCCTCACCAGCCCTCAGCCCAGCTCCACCGCGTGAGCCTGCGCGGCCTGCCTGCATGCTTCCCACACGAGATGGGGCTTTCACCACAGAGGGTAACAGGTATTATTTCTCTATATTGGGTTTACAGGTATTTCTCTTTCTTTTTGTCTGTAGTTTCTAAATTTCCTATAACACGTAATCTTTTACAATAAGAAAAAAAGAATACATTTTTAAGGATTTTGGTTTCCTAGGTCTGCTGTTAGACAGGTACAAGTCAAAAGATGTATGGCCATCCATTCCTTTACCTTAAAAACGGCAGGAACTGGAATAAGTGGTCTCTAAGACCCCTTCCAGATCTAAGATTCTGTAATTTTATGAAATAAACAGTTGAAAGAAATTGAAGGAAAAGAGACAAACTTCCATCTTCTATTTCCCACACACCCCGGAAGGACAGTAGGCACTCAACAAAGAGCCAGTGACTGGGGGCACCTGGGTGACACAGTCGGTTAAGTGTTCGACTCTTAGTCTCGGCTCAGGTGGTGATCTCAGGGTCCTGAGATGGAGCCATGCGTCAGGCTCTGCACTCAGCACGGGGTCTGCTTACGTTTCTCTCTCCCTCTGCCCCTCCCTGCCCCATGAACACAAGCGCCCACTCTTTCTCTCTCTCTCTCAAATAAATAAATCTTTTTAAAAAAAAAATCTAGTGACTGGTTTTCTGACTGATCAGTGAGGCAGTAGAGTTAACTCAAGTACTGCATGCAGGTAAGCTTAACATCTACTGCTTATACTAGGAAAAAGTCCAAATCGAGTACCAGGAGAACTATTTCTAAAAATAGTCCTGTCCCTATCTCAAGCCTTCTGGCCTCAAGCTGCTTTAAAAACGCTAGACCTCAGTTTCTCAATCTATAAAATGTGAGAATTATGCCCTCAACTCCTATCCTAAAATAGCATGGATCAATAAGTGACGAAAAAGCAGATGTGCTATTGGCATCTTCTCAGTTTCACCAGCTCGAAGCAAAACTGTATTAACTAACATTGATTCAGTAGATGCTACTTCAGCGACACCTGTTTTGGATAAGGAACTTCTATAGACATCTTTGAGAAAATGAATAAAGATTGATTTTAAAGATGATAAACTGCAATGGAAAGCTATTAAGTTTCTGAGGGGGTAATCAGTACAGGTCACAGGTCAACATCCTAGTGTAAATAAAGCAAAAAATCAGGGGGCGTGGCTGGCTCAGTCAGTAGAACATGTGACTCTTGATCTTGGGATTATAAATTTGAGCCCCATATTGGGTAGAGATAACATAAAAATAAAAAAGTCCTGGGGCGCCTGGGTGGCTCGGTTGGTTAAGCATCTGACTCCTGATCTTGGCTCCGGTCATGATCTCAGGATCGTGGGGTCGGGCCCCACATCGGCTCCACGCTCAGCATGGAGTCTGCTTGTCCCTCTCCCTCTGCTCCTCCTGCCACCCGTGTGCACACACTCTCTCTCCCTCTAAAATAAAATCTTTAAAATATTTTTGTAAATATTTATTTTAAAAATAATTAATTAATTTGAAAATTTTAAAACTCCTTAAAATAAAAAAAGAAAGCAAAAAATCACCTTCCCAGTGGAAAAGAAAGACTATTACTGCTTAGGAATTCTTCCTGGGGCAAGATTTCACCCAAGCAAATAAATACAACAAAATCCGTTTCTCCTGCCTGCCTTCTTTCTTGAGGAAGGGCTCCAACAGGGACACAGAGTGAACCTGCCACCTTACAACCACAAGAGGTCAACGTGTGGAAGATACGTGTGGGAAGGGGAATCTGGCCAAACAGAAAGGAAGAACACGGGCCAAAGAAAGGGAGAAATGGGCATGAACTTGATGTCAGTAAGGGACAGCATGTGACAGGGGGAATTTCTCAGATAAAATAAAGAATAAAATCTATACTTTGTGCAGCAAGAGACGAATGAATTCCAAAAAGCTATGAGATCAGTTTTAGGACAAGTGGCTTGCTGAAATTAATAGCAGAAGTCTAAAACCATAAGGCTTCGGTGACCTGAGGATCTAAGCCAGAAAGTAGGGAACAAGGAGGCAGCAGGTCAGCACGATTTGATTTATCTACCTCAGGAAAGAACAGCTGTGACACGCTGGAGGAAGTATGAAACGAAAACAGAAAACACTCCCAGCTTCTAGGAACAGAACATTATCTGGGCTCTGAGATTCCAAACAAAGAGAAAAGTAGAACAGAAGTTCTGTCCATGGTGACTGGGTGTGGGGTACCATCCACGCACTGTGCTTTAGCCATGAGGCGGGCTGTACACACTTAGGGCAGCACCAGGGTCACTGACAGAGAGCACAGGGCACAGACTGGTTAGGGAAGCCTGGCTCCGCTGCTCCCACACTGCCCACTACATCATGTCTGGAAGACAAAAGCTAGGGACTCAAAGAATAAAAAAAGCCAGCTCGCTCATATACCAGCAGCCATCTCAGGTGAGTGCACGGGTTCATGCACACTTGACCTCTTCCACTCACCAAAGGAAATACAAATGCCTCACACCATCGGCTTCAACAATTACTCAGGACAAACCTTTCTATCTCTGGAGAATTATTTTCTCCTTTATTAACAATACTGCTGATGGTAATTCAAAAATTAAGAAATGAAATTTAAAAGCAGCATTAAAATCAAATATAAGATAAAAAGAAAAACATTATCGTAGAAAGGATTACACACATTATGTATCAAAAGTGCCAGTACCAGACTCACCTTTCAAACCAGATCGACTGGCAGGCCTCCCTACGCTATTCCTCTGGTGCTTGGCAGACATGCGTTTCATCTGCCGAGGTGTGCTCGGGGGAGAGGTGCCATAAAGGTTCTCCGTATTGGTTTCATCTGAAAAGTCCTCTGGATCAGACTCAGAATTCTTGCAAGCTGAATCTCCCAACGTGCGCTCTTGCCTATGAAAGACAGAAAGCAAAGAAAATACTCAGGAACGTATTAAGTGACCTCAAATTTAAACTACTTGAAGCTTCTTTTAAGAACTCTTTGTAAAACTTTTCTATGACTACGTCCCCTCCTCAGCAATGCGGTCTTTCTCCTCTATTTGCACCAGTGGAACTCACAAGGGAGTAACGTGTGTGATGGCTTCTGCTCGGAGCCCAGACAACGCGAATACCGCACGGGCAGAGCCGGGGTGCAGCTTCTGCTGTTTATGGGATTCGGACAAAAATGAGTTTAAACCTAAAGACTTACAGACTGAGGAGAAGGAGAGCAAAGGGCTAGAAGATACAACTGAGTGAGAACAGAGTATGCAGCTGCGTGCCAGGCACTGGAGGCTCGGGGACCAGTGGGCAAGTACAGCCCTGCCCCGGACCTCAGGGGGGCGCTTCCTCCTTTCGAAGCACACACAGCAGGAAGCACAAGCACACTCTACTGTGATCGGAGCAGCAACGCAGGGGTACGGTACTGACGACTTAGTGTAGGCCAGTGTTTCTATGTCTTCTGCAAACCACCACAGTGCAGAGCTCAGGGGGAGCAGTGGGGGAGAAGGACGCGGTGGAAGAAGAAAAAGGAATTAGCTTCTCTTTATCTTCAAAATGCAACTCCTCATCAACTTGTTCTCTGGTAATGCTTCCTGCCAATCCTCTATCCCCAGCCAATTTCTCAAATAGTATCACTATTTTGATGAAGTTCTATTTTTGCAAAGCTAACAACAACAACAAAAAACTTATTGATACAAACAGAACAAATACAATCCCCAAACAGCAAACTAGAAGGAATCAATCATGAAGTTCCTTTCAGATATACACCATAGTCTATCCCATTCTGAATATTCTTTCTAAAATACACCTCATAGTTTACAAACATAACTCCAAATTATATCCAAGCTATAACCAGTGTTCTTCCTGGCAATTTATATCCTGATATAAAATCAAAGGTATTACAAAATCAAGATGGAAAAAGAAAAACCACTCTAAAATAGATGACACCATTATTATTGAGTTATACTGACAAATAAAACTTAAGAAAACGAACTTTCAAAAAATAAAAATGCTGCAGAATTATATAAATTTACAGCACTGAAATCCATAAAGAATCCCTCAGGTCAAAACTGATTTAACCGACAAGATTACTCTAGGCGCTGTGAGTACTGTGCCCCCACACATATTTAAGACATACAAATGAAATACCCTGAAAGCTAACTACAACAAATAAAACCGTGAGCAAAGTTAGAAATAAGTTTTAAATATACGTATTCCCTTAGGCTAACCACATCTATAACTGAAGCATCAGAGTCATACAACAAATAATACAACTTCCAGGTGAACTTGAAATTCCCTATATCCACTTCTTCTACACTCACTGTAAAATAGTTGATTCAGCTGATGAGAAGACATGGCTATCCATGACAAGGTTGTTAATCTCATCTCCCTGGGTTGTAGTGCTTACTTTACTAGCACAGTTTTGGAATGATTAACACTGCAGATTTTGTGGTCTGAGGGACTTCGGTTCAAATCCTCACTGTGCTGGCTATTAGCTGTGCAAGCCTAAGCCAAATTATTTAAAATCTCTACACTGCACATTTACAAAATAAGGATAATACTTAGACTCCAATGAGGATTAAATCCAATAATGCACGCTTTTTTTTTTTTTTTTAAGATTTTACTTATTTATTTGACAGAGAAAGAGACAGCGAGAGAGGGAACACAAGCAGGGGGAGTGGGAGAGGGAGAAGCAGGCTTCCTGCGGAGCAGGGAGCCCAATGCAGGCTCGATGACCTGAGCTCAAGGCAGGCATTTAACAACTGAGCCACCCAGGCGCCCCTAATAATGCATGCTTAACAAAAGAGTAAAAATAGACTGGGGGTTCACTCAATGATTGCTACTATTCCTATTATAAGCCTCGGAAGTCACCGCACCCACTCACCACCCACTGAAAGAACATGAGTTCCTTACTCATCTGCATAACATTAAGAGTAGGGGCACCAGGCTAGCTCAGTCGTGGTTGGGAGTTCGAGCCCCACGCTTAAGTAAGCAGAGCTTACTTAAAAATAAAAATCTTGGGGGTGTCTGGGTGGTTCAGTTGGTTAAGTGTCTGCCTTCAGCTAAGGTCCCGATCCCAGCGTCCTGGGATGGAGCCCCCCATCAGGCACTCTGCTCAGCGGGGAGTCCGCTTCTCTCTCTCCCTCTGCCGCTCCCCCTGCTTGTTCTCTCTCTCTCAAGGAGCGCTGCATCGGGCTCCCTGCTCCGAGCCCCGCGGGAAGCCTGCTTCTCTCTCTCCCACTCCCCCTGCTTGTGTTCCCTCTCTCGCTGTGTCTCTGTCAAATAAATAAAAAAATCTTTAAAAACAAAACAAAACAAAAATAAACAAAATCTTTAAATAAAATAAAATAAAAATCTTTAAAAAAAAAAGAAGAGCGAGAAAGAAGTCTGCCTTTGAGTTCAGCATGGTATAGGACTGGAGGCCATTTTAACATTTGTAGCATCTTCTAAATTCTTTCAAATTCAATACTATAACTTGTTTCTTCCCCAAAAAGATAAAGTCAATGGTAAGGAAGGACAATGTATTTCATTACTTCTGTATCTCCAAGTTTCTAGAATAGTGTTGAAAACCATTCAGTGTTTTTTAGCACAATAATATATTTCATATATTAGAACGGTAATCACTACAAAACTACGGTGCAAACATTTAGCCAGTTCAATATATCGAGGCCAGACAGCAAGGAATACCAGGCTAAAGAGAAAAATGGAGTCAGATAAAGGAACATCCAAGACCTCATTTAGACCATGCTCTCTGCAGTGAGGAGAGACTGAACTCAGGAGTCAGAAGACCTGAGGCTAAGTCGCAGCCCTATTAGTAGATAGGTGACTGCATACCTGACATAATCTTTCTAAAACTAAAAAAAAAAAAACTAATATATAATTTGTAAAGTCAACATTCCAAAATACTTCAGGAAATTCAGTTGTGAATATTCAAAATAATCAGAACAAAATACTGGAAATAAATGGCTATGTGGAAAACATTAAAATATAAAACAAGCATATAAAATGGTATGTTTTACTAGTACCCAGCAGTATTGTGTAGATGAATAAGTTAATAAAACGCAAGTGAGGGCGCCTGGGTGGCTCAGTTGGTTAAGCGACTGCCTTCGGCTCAGGTCATGATCCTGGAGTCCCGGGATCGAGTCCCACATCAGGCTCCCTGCTCAGCAGGGAGTCTGCTTCTCCCTCTGACCCTCCTCCCTCTCATGCTCTCTGTCTCTCATTCTCTCTCTTGCAAATAAATAAAAAATTAAAAAAAAAAAAAAAAAAAAACGCAAGTGAAAGTGGAAGAGGATTTTCTGAAGAGGGACTGAAAATGTCCAAACTTCAGTAAGCCAAGTCTCCAAGGGCAGACCCCCATGGCTAAGGACACAGTCATGATCTCAAGAGGAAGAGAGTTTATTTTTCAAATAAGTACCCCTGTCTAATCTACATATGATGGAAATAAGTCTGGTGCTTTAGCAGATAAAAAGAGTCAAAAACAGCACATATAATAAAAACGTTAAGTTTTATGAAAAATTTAATTTGGGGAAACAAAAAAAATATTTGTGTTGTGCTGTCATCCAACTATGGACAAGTTATTCTCTACACATGGAAAATTTCATTTGGCTGCACTCTCCAAATAAAAGTAGAAGACTAAGTCCCTGTAATACTTGTACAGAAGCTCAAGATCTCTTGTTTTTAAACCTGCACCTATCATAAAACAAAGTCTTTATACCCTCACACAGATACAATAAACACGACTGATTTCAAAGTATTTCCAAATTATTTAATTATTCTAACAGCAAACAAAGAATCACATGGAAGCAAAGAGGAATACTGTCATAAACAATGCATTAAAGTAAGATAAAACAGTATATTTCACACTCTTTAATCATTATGCCACACAGAAAAAGAGGTAGAAAAAATGCCATATGGTGCTGCCAGCCACTATATAACTCATAATTAAAATAAATTTTAGAACAGGGCGCCTGGGTGGCTCAGATGGTTGAGCGTCTGCCTTCGGCTCAGGTCATGATCTCAGGGTCCTGGGATCGAGTCCCGCATCGGGCTTCCTGCTCCTTGGGAGCCTGCTTCTCCCTCTGCCTCTCTCTCTCTCTCTCTCTGTCTCTCATGAATAAATAAATAAAATCTTTAAAAATAAAATAAAATAAAATAAATTTTAGAACAGACATTATATAAAGGCGAAGTTATGCATTATTAATACTTTCTTAGGATTTACTTAACTCCATCAAGATGGTATTCACACTTATTGGAAATGTTAATACATTCTACCCAAGTCACTTAGTAACTTAACACATTTCAGTACAAAGTCCAAAAATATTTAAAGGAAAGTCTAGCATTCAATAAATAAAACTTATAATGTCTGCCAACCTATCAAAAGTTACAAGGAAAAGGACACTATGACCCTAATGAGGAAAAAAAAAAAAAAAATCAATAATCAGACCAGAAATACTCAAGCAGAACTTGCAAAGATGAAAACTGTATCTGAAATGAAAAATACTCTGGATGGGATTTAAAAGCAAATGAGACACGGCAGAAGAAAAGATCCAAGAACTTGAAGACAAAGCAACAGAAACTATCCAATATGAATTAGGAAAAGATTAAGGAAAAAAGAAAAAGAAAAAGAACAGAGCATCAGTTATCTGTGAGACAATATCAAGCAGTATAACACATGTGCTATTAGAATCCAAAATGAAAAAAGGGAGGCACAGAAAAAATCTTTTAAGAATTAAGGGCTGAAAATTTTCCAAATTTGAAGAAAACTGCAAGTTCACAGATCCAAGTAGCTCCACAAACTCCTAACAGAACTTTAAGAAAACTATCAATTTTGATTATGCATATCATAATCAAATTGCTGAAAATCAACAATGAAGAGAATAATTGTAAAAGGAGCCAGAGAAAAACAACTTAGTTTGGGGAGTCTTAACCTAGAAGCAATATATAATAGGGAGTGGGAAGGGAAATCAAGCAAAACTTTCTTTTTTTGTTAAAAAATTTTTATACACAAAATCTAGGAATATAAACACTAGTAGTGTGTTCAAAAGTACTTGCATCATTTCAATTAACTAAAACCATCCAAAACCTCATTTTGTATTAGCTCATGTGAGATGAGCTAATGTGGTAGGTTGACTGGTTCAGAATGTTTCCATGGATACCAATTATTTTGGATAAGGAAAGTAGTACAAGGTCTACATCAATTGCCCTGAAACACTGGCTTTATTTGTGTTGAAAAACACACAAATGTGAAATTTCTTTCTGGTGCTAAACTTCTGACAGTCACATAAAACAATGTCTCACTCTTTTAACATAAAACTTTACTCAAGTACTATTCACTTGACATAGACTCTGGTCTAACTAAAAGTATGTCTTGAACTCAACCTGAGAGGGCTTGGTGCCATTTTTCAATGGAAAATGTGTGGAAGACAAGACAAAAATTCAAGTAACTTGGGGTTACATAGTTCTGCTGTGACACAGTAGGTAAACCACATGGTGCCTGAAATAGCTCATCTATAAAATAATGAAGTTGGATTAGATGAGCTCAAAAATATCTGTGGTTTTGCAAAAGCCCTAAAAAAAATACTTCATTATAAGTTCTTTAGAAAAGTTCTTAGAAATAAGATATTTTAGTCACTTACAAAGTACACTACTCACCTGTGTAAGGTCCTCTTTGCCACCTCCACGTCCTCATTAACCTATTCTCTATTAAATAATGATTAAAGGGAGACTTCTGCTGCTCAAGGGAAAAGGAGGGAGAGAGAGGGAGGCAGAGACGGTAGATTTTCTAGGTTTCCTTTTTTAAGAAGTTGTATAGTGTGCTTGGCCGGTGGCCTACATCAAAAGGAGCTAAGCTAAATGTGAGGTTGCATGGTTGGTTCGTATTGTAAGAGCCAATTAATGAATAAGTTAGTCGATCTATATTGCCAGCCTATCGTTGAACGTTTATCAGCTAACCTCCAAGTAAGCTGTTGTCAAACCTCAAACTCATCCAACATTCGCTAGTTCGCTTCTTCATTGATTCAGAGTACAAGATTTTGACAAACCTACTTAGTTTTCAAGACAGACTTTTTTAAACTAAAATTTATCTTTTCAACAGAAGTAGATTAAAAAAAAAAAAGATGTCCCATGGAAACAAACAAGAACTATCCCCCCCAACTAGACTCAAAGCTCTTCAAGGGTGGGGACCCCACCTATCATTTTACCACTGTTTCTCCACTGTCTAGAACAGTGCCTGGTGCAGATTATGTGCCCATAACTATCTGCTGAATAAGTGAATTTGTGAGGCAAATAATGTTATCTTTGATACTTTAGACTTAATCATTATCTCAACTCTATTAAAATGCAATCACAATTATTTGAAGAATGTAATTTTTTAAAGGCTGCAAGAATTAAACGATGGTTGATTTCTGCGAATAATGTTATTGTGGGATACTTATAACCCTAGGTGCCAAGATAACTATCTACTATCCAAAACAACTGCAATGGGGTATAGTGTAAGGAGTAATGGTTTTGGAATCAGATTCACAAGGGCTGAAATTCTTATGTCCCCACTCTTATTAGTGAGAATACAAGTTTTAATCAAATTACTATAAATAAATTTGTTGCAAACACTTCCATTTATTAGAAGCCTTCTTATCAAATGTCACTGGTACCTGTGGTTAGCCAGTTAATTTTAAAAAATACGTATCAAAAGCATTAAAAATGAAACATGCACACTTAAAAAACTGAAACACCTCTGGTGGCTGTTACTTTGATGGCCTCCCAGTACTCACACCTTTCTATAATCACCTCCTCTTGATCGGGGGTGACCCTGTGCTTGTGTTAACTAATGAGATGTAATCAAAGCGACACTGGGCCAGTTACAGTTGCGCACTTCAGGGGAAGCTAGCCACCAGGTAAGAAGTCCAACTACCCTGAGACTGCCACAGTCTTTGACGCCCTGCCTAGCCAGGTAGAGAGGCTGCAGGAAGCAGAACCTAGCGAGGTCAAAGTCTTGTTGAGCTTCCAGCTGACAGCCAGCACCAACTTGCTAGCTTGTGAGTGAGGCTATTTTGGACCTTCCAGCTGTCCCTGAACCCAAGCCAACACCATGAGAAGCAGAAGAACTACTCAGTACCGTAACAGATAATAAATGCTTTTTATTTTAAGCCATTAAGCTTCGGTATGGCTTGTTAAATTATAATAGATAACTACCACACATTTGAAACTTAAACATTTACTTTCACTTTAAGCCCATGAATGAGATTAAATCCATCACCACTTTGATGAGGGCACAGCCTTGCCCTGTAGTGTGGTTCCCTGAGAGAATGCATGAGTCACATACACCACAACCAAGTGCAGTATCTGCAATCTACACTCTCGATTTTTTTAAAATAGAACAAGAATCTAAAGACTTTCATGGAACAATTTTTCTGGATTTTCATGATTTTTCTTCCTAAATGTTAACAGCTCTCCCCTATACCTATTTGATAGCAATTTTCTCTTTGTGACCTACCTTGAGACTTTCCAAAGCACTGCAATCCCATTTATATAGAAACCACAATTCTCTTTTGCATTCACATTTCATATATTTGTATAAGAGTTTACTAAAGCATGCAATAACAATTAAAACATACAACAGACCTAAACAGATTTAGGAACAAACAAGGAACTCTTGAGAAGCATATATTTCAATTGGTGGAATCAGAAAGTCACAGGTATTCTAGAGAGTAGCCTATCAGCCGTAAGCACTCATGATGCTGGGAGCATCAGTAGATATGTTTTATAGAAGAAATGGACAGGGTCAGGTCTTGGAAAGGGTTAGGTAGTCGCATGGATAAAGTCTGCCTGACTTATATCCTCTAGCAAAAGTCTTTTATGTCACTCGCAGATTTACAAGGTATATTTTATCAGTTCTAAACTAAGTAGGACAAAAAAGAACACGTAAAGATTAAAAAGTTACTCCACACGGATAAATTCTGCTCATGATTAAGAAATAAAAATAATTATACACTGTTTAAAAAATAGTTTCAGATGAAAGCTTTCAGAAAATTAAGTCTTATAAAACCATATAAACTAAAATGTAACGAAATGCTTTAGAGACTTCATATTATCATCTTTCACCTCTGGTTAAACAGAAGACTACTCGAAAAAAACTAGAACCAAAAGAAGAGACAGAAACAGAAAGAGAGAGAGAAAGAAAAAGAGAAAGAGACTGAAGCTCTAGGTATTTAAATACATAGGAGTCATGTTACAGATGAAAAGACGAATGTGATTATGCCAGTTATTTTTGCAATTTTGCTACAAAGAGTTGAATACTTAAAAACAAGAGGGCAAAGAATAAGACATTTTCAGGTATACTTTCTTATTTTTACCAGTTCTGGTGGCTCCTAAAATATGTTGGGTACATCTATACTTACATCTTTTTCTAAAATTCTGCAAATCAACACTAGATCATATTTATACAGATCAGCAAGGAGACAATCAAAATGGAACAAAAACCCTCTGAGATGCACCTATTTGGGGCCTTCCAGCAGTACAAGAGGTTGAACCAGGGGAATGATGCCGGGAGCACAGGTGTATGTCCTTTCACTACAAGAAGTGAAAATAAGCACACGTCAGTCTTGCTGTGAATACATTTGACGATGAAATGCCAACGAAAAACGAATAAAAAAAAATTAAACATAAAAATTAAAACATAAAATAAAAGTGCTAATTCATTCAAAAGGTTGTTTTGGGCTTAGCCAAAGAGAACTGTGGGGCTTAAACAGGAAAAGTTGGAAGATGAAAAACTGGATCGAAGCTGGGAGGAAAAGCAAACAAAGGGTCTTCTACTATGCCAAGTGCACACAAAACATTACAGAGTTTAAAGAGAAACAAGAAAAATGTTTAAAACTTCAAGGGTAGCAAAAAGAATTATGATGTCCCTCTACCTACTCTTACAAATGAGAACATTTTTTAAATTCCCTTATTCTAATTTGAATTAATTAGTGGAAAAAAATAAAACATTTCCTGTCATGAATTACTACTCCCTGTCATTCTTAGAAATCAAGTAACTGAAGAGTTACTTACTGTAGGAAGCACATGAGCTGTCTGAATCTCCTTAGCTCCAGTTATCATTCTTTCTAATTTGGATTTTTTAAATAGTTAACTATAAATATGCCCTGTGACACATACACACATTCAAAAGATGAACCCCACCTCTTGGGAGGACAGATCTAGGAAATATAAGATGTGAGATCTATTCTCCCAGGGTTTTCAGTGAAGTAAAAATGCAAAGAAAAGTGAGGAACGCAATTAGGACAACTGGGACATAAAATCTCTTACCTCTGCTTTGACATCAGCACAGAAAAAACTCATTTATCTGAGACCAGATCTTGGTTTCCAATACCATGCTCCAACAGAAGAACCAGGACTCCCTGGAGAAATGGCTGAGTCCAGGACTGGGGCAAGGGGAAGATGTAATATGAGCCTGGAGCACCTTGTAGTGCCAGCAAGTGAGGAAGTGCTCAAAAAACAAAAAACAAACCAATGGGAATACTTTAGAAGGACACAGAAGCAGAGCTCCCATTGGCCAAAGCTGGAAAGATCCAAGTCATAAATAAAGATACAGAATTATATCCAATTAATAACCATGAATCCATGAGTCCATACTGATATAATTTCTAAAAAAAATAAATGGGAGAAGAGACAAATCTCCTATACAGAAAAAAATCTGAATAATTTATGTAATACTCCCATCTCAAGGAGGTGGAGTTTAACTCCCCACCACTTAAGTGTGGGCTTCACTTTCAGTGACTTACTTCCAAGGAGTAGAGCACGGAAAAGTAGAGGAAAAATGTAACTGTACAGTAGAGAAAGCTGACAAACACTACCAGCCATAAGCCAGGTGATCAAGGTGAATAGCATCAGTAAAAAGTCATGTTGAGAACATGTGCCCTGATAATGATGAGAAAAGCACTTCATCTGTGTGGTCATCCTCTCAAAACCCAGAACTCCAGTCAGACCATAATAAAAACACCAGACAAACCCAAACAGAGTACAAAACACCTAATTGGTACTCCTTAAAACTATTAAAGGTGTACAAAACACCTAATTGGTACTCCTTAAAACTATTAAAGTCATCAAAAACAAACAAAGTGAGAAACTGTAAACACCAAGAGGCAGCTAAAGAGACATGACTACATGTGATGGGATATCCTGAATGGGGTCCAGAACCGGGAAAAGAACATTAGGGAAAAATGAACGAAATCTGAATAAAGCACAGAATTTAGTAAAGAATAATGCGTTGATACCAGTTCACTAATTGTGACAAATGTACACAGTAAGATTTAACAACAGAAGAAATGGGGCACAGGAAATACTGAAATTCCCTACACGATCTCTGCAATTATCTCTAAATCTAAACTATTCTATAATAAAAATTATTTTAGAATTAATTAATTACCTTGATAACGTTGTAGGGGACAGTTTCATGACAATGCTGAATAAATCTGGGATTACTGTACAGGTACAAAAGACTAAGAATCAAGACTAAAGGAAAAATGTAATATTATAAAATTAAGCAATTCTTTATCAATATAACTGATGATAGTGGTTGTAAAAAAATTTCAAATGATAGGTGAAAAAATGCCACTTAAAACAGTAACTTCCAAAATGGGGATATGCCTCAGATTTCCATGTTTTTAATCAGCTCTATAATTTGTTACACAGCAATGAACAATTTCCATTCTAACAGTATAATAATTGCTACCCCTGGGTACTGAATCCCGACCATTTGCCAGGCACCATGCTAACCATCATACATAATTTCACTTAATCCCTGCCAGAGCCTCATGGATCCATTTTAGAAAGGATTCTTTGCCCAGAAGGCCAATTCTCATTGATTATAAGAGGTACTCATCATCAAATACCTATTATATACTAGGTAGTCAATTAGGCACTTTACAAATGTTTGCTCATTTAATCTTCCTGATGACCCCTGCAGGTACTATGGCAATCCCTAATGTTACAGAACAGGAAAAACAGTTGCAAAGGTTGTATGCTCAGCTGGAAAGGATAGGGGCCAGAACTGGAGTCCCGGTCTATCCCCATGCCCAGACCCCTCGCAATCCCAGCCTGGTCCCTGGAATGTCTGCCCTCTCCCAGTAGCAGACACAGAGTGTTATTACCCCCCTGTGGAAGGAGGTCCCTACTGGCTGGAGAAAGCATGGGGCAGCTCGGAGATCTAGTTCTCTACTCCGCTGCAGGACTCACATCTTTGCTGAAGTCTTTTAACCATTCCACATTTAAATTCCCTTGCCTATAAATAAAGGCATTAGTCTGGCTAAAATACTGAGTCTCAATTCAGCTGGGGACCCACAGTGTGACTACAATTTAAATGAACAAAGAAAAAGTGAGGGTTTTGCTTGCCCTACTTACTTCTATATATAAAATAAAAGGTATAATTCAAATCCTCTCTCCTTCAGGTAGCTACTTGCCTTCCCTACCACATCCAAGAATTATGCCCTATCTTCCGTGAAACACCGGTCCTCATCCTTAGAGGACACTGATCCTCTAAGACAGCATTCTTCAATCAGGCTAGTGTTTCCATTCGTTTTGTGTAAACCTGTGTGTGTTTATGTCTAAAAAAGAGCATAAAACTACTCCCTAGAGGGACAGAAAAACAAGCCTTTTAAATTAGACAGCAATTTGAAATTAGCAACTTTTTCATTCAGAACAGAATTCTGTGTAAGAGAGGAGACAGAGGACAATATAAAAATTTAAACGTATATTATTTTATTTTATTCACTTTGGGTTTTTTTCTTTCTTGGGTCTTTCTTCTAGTGATTGGTCTATTTAGAGCTCAAAATACACACTGTTTCGTACTTCACTGTGTGCCTAAGGGTGTCAGCAACATGATGAGCTCCTCCAGGACAGTAACCATGTCACTCATTCAGCAACGGCCCTACTGGACAAGTGCTGTGCTAAGAGTTGAGGAAAAATACGTCACTGAAAAAGAGAGTCACCATTCCTGCCTTCCCAGAGCTTTCAGTCTCTAGAAAGAACTAGACATTTAGCCCAGAAGTACACACACACGTCTTTAAACTGTAGTCCTCGATAAGGCTATAGAAGATTATAAAGCACACTGGCAGACAGGATCAAGCCTCGAGACCTGAGAGGATGATAACAAAGGCCACCTCTCTAAAGAAGGAACATTGAAGCGGAGACTCGAAAGCTCTGAAGGCCAGGACTGGAACAAGGAGAGGAGAAGCAGCTGAGACAGAAGAGTGCAGGGCTCACTGGAGAAACTGCAAGGCCACGGGGACCCGGAGCAGAGGGGGCAGAGTGAACAGGAGCACCCACAGGAGCAGGTAACCGGCAGTTAGGCTGTGCCCTTGGCCCTGACAGAAACGTGCGGCCACAATGGGCATTAAGTAGGGGACAGACATGAGCAAACCTACCTTTCTCTTTTAAGTAGCTACCGTACCACTGGACACTACTAGACAGGTGTACAGACAGGCACAATTTTCTAGCAATACGTAGTCTTTTTCAACCACAGGCTTCTCAACTATTCAGTCTTAAAGTCAACCTGAACAGCTGTTCTGTCTATACTATTTCAACAAGCAAGACCAATTCACTGGTTGGGAGCCAGAAGAGGAAAAAGAATTGCTCACCTGACAGGAACAATGCCTTTAGGGATTATGAAATCCTTAGAAATGGCACATTAACAACGAAGAAGTAAAACACTACCCAACACCAAAGATGTAATTAAAGATGTACACACACATAAAGGTGTCTCATGAAAAGTATAACTTTCTTCTAATCAAAAACAATGTGAACTAGGAAAAAATTTAAATGGGTCTAAAACAATTTTAGAAGAAAAAAATAAAAGCTCCTATTTTAATTATATAGCTTTCGTCACTCAAGAGAACATAATTGCTAACTGTGGTTGAATACATAAGGCCAACATGAAATTTACTGGAAATGTGGGGCCTAAAAGTCCTGTGTATGCTAAAAATAAACACCACCTACAGTTTCAGAAAGAAATGTCTCACAGTATACAATTAAATGCAACATGTACAAAAAATATAGGAAATGCAAAAAAATAGTTAATGTATCAAAACTATATTACTTTATATCTCAATCACCAGACCATGAATCACCTGAAACTGAATGTAAATTTTTATTACATGCATTTTTCAGAGGAGTCAAAAGTCCAGTTTTCATTGGATTCTCAAATGCAATCTATGACCCAGAAAAGGTAAAGAAGCAATGACCTAGACAATATTTACCACACATCTAGCAGGGTTCTCTTTTCAAAATATCTCATCCTGCCATGTATTAGACACTCAAAGGATAAAGGTTTCAGATGCATAACTAATTCAAAATCAGTATTTAAGCTACAAGGTCAGTTCCACAGTAGCCAAGAAGAGAGACAAATCCCCTCCCAACCACAAATACTGGCTTCACACAAAACTGACTTAAACATCATATAAATGTCATAAAGTGAAAAATAAGAAAATAATTTTCAATCTTTGTGACACACTGTTGTTTTAGGTTTAGGATAACACAATCCTCCATACTCCCTGCAAAAGTGGTTAATGAAAATAAATTAACATTTATTTAGTAACACAGTTAATTTAGGAATAAATAAATCCTTAAATGGTTCATAATCAAAGCTATAACTAAATACAATAAAGGCAAAGCCTTCTGGAAAAAAAAAAGATTGTAAGTTAACATGGAATACTAAGACTCGGTAAATCAGAGAAAAGGAGAATGTTTCATGTAATACAATACTAGAAATGTGAGAGCAGAAGAAACACTACAAGAATAAAGTTATTTATAAGACCAACAAGGGTAGAGACTATAGAAGAACAAGAGATTTAAGCAGTGATTTTTTCCAGTGATGGTTGCCTTTGTGTTTATCCTTCTTGGGGCTCATAAGATTTTTTTTAATCGATGGGTTTATAGTGCTCATCAAATTTGAAACATTTACAATCATTATTTCTTAATTTTTTTTCCCAGTTTTCCCTCTTTCTTTCCTCTTTCAGGAATTGCAATTACACACATATGCCGACTGCTTGATATGTTCTCACACGTCACTATTGTTCTGTACATTTTTTCTGGTTTTTACTCTCTTTGTACATTTTGCATAGTTTCTATTGCTAGGTCCCCAAGTTCAGTAATTTTTTTCTACAGTGTCTAGTCTGTTGAAAATCCCATCTGGTGTATTTGTCATTTCAGAAATTGTATTCTTCATCTTCAGAAGTTCCATTTGGTCTTTTTTATATCTTTTATTTTTTCTCCAATGTTCATGTTCTCCTTTAAATACCTGAATATAATTGTAACTATGTTAACAACGCTTTCTTCCACTTCTATCATTTTTGAAATTTCTGGGATTGTTTCTATTGGCTGACTTGCTTCTCCTGGTTATGGGTCATCTTTAAGGGCTTATTGGCATGTCTAGTAATTTTTGGTTGGATTTTAGACATTATAATTCTATGTGGTTGAGTATCTGGATTTTGCTGTCTTTCAAGAGTATTGGACTTTTTTTTTTTTTTTTACAAGCTATTATTTCCAATTCCACTTTATCCCTTCAAGATTTGTTTTCAAGCTTGCTTAGGGTAATTCCAGACATGCCTTCACTCGAGGAACAGCCACCCCATTACTAAGATTTGAATCTTCCAAATCTTTATTGCACATCCTAAGTGATCAACACAACAAGAACTCCACTTTGACCAGTGGGAATTCAAGTGCCTGCAAGTCGCATGTGAGCTCTGGGAACCTTTCAGCTCACAGTTTCCCAATGGCTCTTTGCTTAACCCTGCGGAGTTTCTACCCTATGCAAGTGCATCTAGTATGCAAAGACTCAAAGGGGCCTGAGGTAGATTTCTGGAGCTCTTTTCAATATCACCCCTTCTTCTCCAGAACTCTGCCCTCAACTTCCAACTGCCTCAGTCTCCCTGAACTCCAACCTGCTCCCTCAATTCAAGAAGACCACTCCGCTTTGCCTGCAATTTCCCTGCCTGCACCACAATCTGGAACAACTTCTAGGTGGGAAATCAAGTTAATTACAGGGCTCACTTCATTTGTTTCCCTTGTCTCAGGGATGACAATTGGGTACAGTCTTATTGCCCAATGTCTGAAAACACCTGTTCCATATTTAAGTTTATTCAAAATACAATAGAAATAGTTTATTGTATACCACTAAAATGCAATATACTTATAAATTTTTAATTTAAAAATTGCTCTGTGTATTTTTTTAGTGTTATAATGAAATGATACACTACCTACTCCATAATATATATTAGGAAAAGCAATACTTGACTTTCAAAGCGACTAACTCCACAATGTACCTAAGGATTTTATAATAGACTCATATAGCAGTTACTTTAGGAAACAAAGAAGAGGGAAAATTTTGTTTATAAACAAAAATAAATTAATATAAAAAGGCAAACATCATCTCATTTTAGAGCTTAAAACACTTACAAATAATTAAATCCAACCCATTTATTTTATAGCAATTAAAATGCTTTGTAGATCAGAAAGATTCTTTGTAGACTTAATTTTTGAAAAGGAATATAAAAGATCTAAAACTTAAGATTTAACAGACAAAACCGGTATCACTTAAATATACAAATCTATCAAAAATGACACACTTCTCAACTATGGACGGTACCAGAACACCAAACAAATATACAGCATTTTTGGCAGTTTCTCATGTGTGCTCATCAGAAAAACTGTAAGTAGTTCTCTTACTCTAAGTTCTCCTGGTGAGGGGAAAAAAATCATTAATAGAAACAAAATGTCACTAAATTTGTGTAACTTAGCTAGAATCATCCAAACAAAATTTCTAATATATTAATTAAGACAAGAAGCCACTCAATTCCTGAAAGCTTATATTTAAGTATACAAATATATTCCTCTTCTGCAAGAATAATTTTAACTATATTGAGTCTCAATACTTCTTTACAGCTTTATATTGTGTTGGTCAATCACTAAAACCTTTGTTGATGTTTTTTTCCTCATCTATGATTCTTTTGTCAGTGCACACAGGAACTTTAATAAAACTACATATTCCCATGATATATTTCATTACTAGAAACTTATCTTAACAGAGATAGAAATAATAAGGAATTGAGGTATTTTATAAAATACACTGAAAAAGTGCTAGCTACAGTTGGAGAATTATTTTTAGAGATATCAATTTACCACTTAAACTGAGGGGCGCCTGGGTGGCTCAGTCGTTAAGCATCTGCCTTCAGCTCAGGTCATGATCCCAGAGTGTGGGATCAAGCCCCGCGTTGGGTTCCCTGCTCAGCAGGAAGCCTGCTTCTCCCTCTCCCACTCTCCCTGCTTGTGTTCCCTCTCTCACTGTGTCTCTCTCTGTCAAATAAATAAAATCTTTAAAAAATAAATAAATAAATAAACAAACTGAAGCTGAATTAGTTACTTCAAACCATCCCTGCAATAAATACTTACTAAAAGTTACTATATCCCAAACACTATTCTAGGGACAGGGATACAAGGGGTTAAAAAGATAAAGACAACCAAAACAATCCTAGAAAAGACTAAAGTTGAAGGACTCACCTTCCTGATTTCCTGTTGCAATTACTACAAAAGTTAACAATAATCAAGACAGTGTGGTTGTGGCATACAACAGATACATAGATCAATGGAAGAGAACTGAGAGTCCAGATATAAAGCTACACCTACGGTCAACAGATTTTTGACAAGGTGCCTAGACTATTCAATAAGGAAAGAGAGTCTTTTCAGCAAATGATGCTGGCATAACCAGGTGACCAATTCATCAGGACACTTCAAAAACTGAATTATATGGTATATGAATTATATCTCAGTAAAGCTACTTTATCTCTTCTGCTGCTGCTTTTGTTGTTCTTGCTGGGCTGGGGGAGCCAATGACACTGAATGTGAACCAGAGACCTCCTGACTGGCAGAAAGCTATTAAAAAAAAAAAAAAAAAAAACCAGTAAAAGTAATATCCCTACTCCTATAGTTCTCTTATGCTCCATGTAAATTTCAATTCTGGTGAGAGTACTTTCTGATAACTTAGAGACGCAATGCTTTTGATAGTCCAGGATTCAAATATATGCTTTAAGGTTAGTTAGTACAACCTTTCAGCACCTTAATACAAAGAAAGGCTATCTCACCTGTTCATTTTTTTTTTTAAGGTGGTTTTATTAAAGCACGGGGACAGCACCTCTTCATTTCTTGAAGAAATTGTGAATAGCAATAAATTTGGAAAACTGCACAGTACAGATCTCCAGGTAACCACATTAACTCATTTTAATCACCTATTACTCAAATTCTGAAAAAAAGAAATGAAAAAGCACTAGCAAGATCTGAAAGGAAGGCAATCCTATTTCTCCCTAAAACAAGGGGAGATCGGGACCTTAGGACAGGTTCTATGTTAACTGGCACTCAAATGCCACTTTCAGGAACAAATGTCCTAGCAGGTGTGTAAGACGTAGCACCAGTGAGGCAAAAAGCAGCAGCAATCTTATTGAAGAAGCCTCGAAGGAAGGGCGCGCCTTTGTCTTTTATTAGTTCACTAATGCTCAGAAAGTAAGAGCATTCAGAGAATCCAGGGGGAAAGGTGCCAAGAATCAGTGAAATTATTAAAGTCATGTCAGTGGTAATTCATTGAATTAACTCTTATTCATTCCACCAACAGGTAATTACTCAGGACCTACTATGTACACAGCTACTGGAATAAGATTTATAATGATGCAACAATACATAAAGTTCACATTAGAAGCTCCTTCACAGCTTACAGTATATGCAAGCTGTGGTATTTTTCCATAAAATATTACAGAAAATTATATTTTATGGTATTTTTCTAGAAAATGGGTCTGAAATTATTTTCCCTTAATTGCATATGTTGGACTTCCTAGCTTAAAGAAATGGAAGAAAATTTAAAAGAAAAGATTTAACTGTGTGAACATCTAAAACTTCAATATATTAAAAAAAAAACTAAGCCATATTAAAAGCTAAAACGGAGAGGGGCGCCTGGGTGGCTCAGTCGTTGAGCGTCTGCCTTTGGCTCAGGTCATGAGCCCAGGGTCCTGGGATGGAGCCCCGCATTGCATCGGGCTCCCTGTTCCGCGGGAAGCCTGCTTCTCTCTCTCCCTCTCCCACTCCCCCTGCTTGTGTTCCCTCTCTCGCTGTATCTCTCTCTGTCAAATAAATAAATTTTTTTTTTAAAAAAAAGCTAAAATGAAGAAAAAACCATACTGTCCTTAAATTATAAATGGCTCATTAAATCTAGCATGAAAAACACTAAGACACCAACAGGAAAATAGCAAAGAATGTAAAAAGATAATTCACAAAATGAATTTAAATAGCAATACAACCTGAAAACAGTTCCACCTACACTAGTAACCAGACACTCAAAACAAGATAACCTTTCTGGCCTATTAGATTAGCAGTCTTTTTGTAATACTCAAAGCTACAAAGACTATAGTACGGTAAGCACTACTTATGGCCTATTGTACACTCTACATTTATACAATCTTTCTGGAAGCAAATGTTTAACAACAGATATTAAAACTCTTAAAAGTGTTCAAACTCCTTTTGAATTCTACATTCAGAAAATAATTTTATAAGAGCACCCAGAAGAGCAGAGTTGTGTACTAAGAGATTCTTTGCAGTGTTATCTAAAACAGTAAGAAACTGGTAATAACTTAAATAGTTTATGGTATAATCACAAAAGGGAATATGATGGAGCCATTTAAAAATGATATTTTAATATTTTTACTGATAAGGGCAAATGTTCACAATACATTCAGATAACATAACATGCCCACCTCAGCCTAGAGACCTCTTCCTACTCCTGCATAGTTTACTTAGCAATTAATCATTCTTCTGATATCTCTTATTGCTATTACAAACTATTATTGAGATCCTTCACCATGTCCTCTCACACTTTGCCTACAGAGGTAGTACATAAAATAGAGAACCACAGACTCTGAAGTATAACAGATGGGGATGAGTCCTGGCTCCAGGTATTCTGAACTAATGTCTCTTAAAGCCTCATTTTCCTCATCTGAAAAACGCACATCTATTTTACAAGCTTGTTGTACTCATTATATAAAACAACATGTTACACCATTTGAATGATGGCATATAAGTAGATGGCAGATGTAAATTTATTACCATTTCTGCACCAGATTATGAATTATCAAATGTCCATTACCTTATCCGTTCTCCTTAACTAGATTATAAATTCCTTGAAGGCAAGGCATGTTTTACACTATGCTTATGTGTAATAAAAGTATTACCTGCCTGGGGGAATACGGGTATATTCACAAGATGAGTGCTTTTGAAATGACTGATAGAAAAGGGAGAAACGAGCAGTCGACACACAGGAACCAATCTAGGCAAAGACAAGAAGCTGAGGAAGAACACAGCACATTTAGGAACTGGGAAGATGGTCAGTGTGAATGGAGATTCTAAATTCTAAGAGGCAAGGGGTTCAGGAGGTCTATTTGGCCTGGACCTCCAGCTTAAGCCTAAAATTTGGCTACTGATGAATGGCAAATTTGTGTGGGGATGCAGTGTAAGGTCTCTTCACAAATGTGATTTAATTGAAACTTCTCGCCTCCCTAATTCTAGCTCAATCTGCAGGTGGGGAGACCTCCAACAACACAGAAAGCTTTCTGGGCCTAATGAAGGCCCTAGAGGGCCTGGTCACTAAACCAAGTCATGTCTTAATTTTATCCACTACTGCAGCCCCACAGCCTGGCCTACCCCTGCCTGACACCTGCTAGGTACTTCAGTTATGAGCTAGTCTCAAGGGAAATCACTATATGGTACAAGACGGGATGGTTAAGATGGGATGAAGCCACACACTACTACTGACTACTATTCACTACAGTTAAGGTGGAGCTTTTAAATTTCATTCAGACTCAAGCTAATGAGTCTCCCTTTTTATTAATCATTGCTCAGTACATACATACTCCTTTTGGTTTTCTGTTAAATAATACCTGGATATTCCAAGAGCCAAGTGCTTCTTTTACAAAGTAAAAAGTCAGCTCTGAAGTCAAACTTCATGGCAAATGTTTCTGATGCTTCCAGAAGTATTTCCCCAATTTACTTCTGACATCCTACTTCATCAGATACGTGAGTGTAATCAAACAATTTCTAAATTATTTTAGTTCAAGATGTGATTTCCAAAATTAAGTGTGTGATTGGGAGCGGCAGCGGGGGGGGAGGCAGGAGGGGGTGTTGAAAGGCAACCAAATAGGGGCTGCCACCACTTCGCTTTGCCAAGGAAAGATATGGAAAATACATAATATCTACTGCCACCATCATCTCCAAAACATACAATTTAGCCCTGGAAAATAAGCTTAATTTTATAGAAAAAAATCACTACCCTGTCATTTTATCAATTCACTGCAGGCTGATAACTTGAGCACCTGTCTGGGAACCTCTCATTAAAGGAGTTTATTTGAAATATGCTGCCAAAGAAACTTTCCTTAAAAGCATTTTACTTTATAATTCTTCGTAAGACTTCCCTCCTATAAGTCTATCAGGACAAGGACTGCTACTATGACTCAGAGAGCATGTTTCTACCCACCTCGTCTCCCTTCTTTGCATCTCTACTTCTCGCTGCCGAAGCTATCATCCTTCTCCTTGGGGTTCTCCTCATTTACCCGCTCTCCTGCAACCACTCCTAGAATTACACACCTATGAAGTGTCTAAGAAAAGCACCAGAGTGTTAGAGTTCTCACTTTGGTGGCTGCCTTAGGATCCTCTGTCGATCATCTGCTCCAAACACACAAGGAGTAAGAGACACAAAAAGCATAATCAAAGCCACCCTAAAGAACAACCTCACAGCCTTCAATGCCTATAACTCAAAAGTTCCAGAGCAGAGAATTCACAGTTGCATAAAATGCTTCCTATCAGACACCTATATGTGGCATGATACATTCTTTTTTACACTTTCCAAATAATTAAACTGTTAGTGGTTGAGTACTTAACAAGAGTTAATGTCAGCAAATAGAGCAAAGTGATTAGTGATATAATCCTAAACCTAGGCTCAATAGTACTGTCAGGCTTATCTACCCTACTTAAAAAGAAAATAAAGGGGTAGGCAATTACACAATTAACTTAGACTATGGACTAAGTAAGAAAAAGAAATTTAATGGATCAAAATGACTTTTATTTAAAGTGAACTTTACAGGGGCACCTCAGTGGCTCAGTCAGTTAAGCAGTCCAACTCTTGATTTCAGCTCAGGTCATGATCTCAGGGTCGTGAGATCGAGCCCCGCCTCGGGCTCCGTGTTGGGCATGGAGCTTGCTTGAGATTCTCTCTCCCTTCCCCTCTGCCCCTCTCTCTTTCTCTCTTAAAAAAAAAAATAAAATAAAGTGAACTTTTTGAAGCTGCCTATTTGAGGAAAAAATACATATTCGTTTAACCTAATAAATGTAAAAAAAAAAAAAAAAGCCTAAAATAAAGATAATTTCTAATCAAATGTTACTTGAGTCTAGTTATTAAATACTACTTGAGACTATTTACTATGTAACTACTTTAAGAAATGTTTTTATAACAGGTCATAACAAACCAAAAAGTATATAATGATATAGCCTTATGAGGTCCCAATACATCCACATACAAATGTATTCATTCATCTACCAAACACATCCTGGGCATCTCATGCAGCAGACATAGTACTATTCACTTCAGGAATAAAAAGAAGGTCTAAGATGATAGCTACTACACTCAAGTAATTCACAGTCAAGAAGAAAGATATATGAACAATTGTATGTAACTAGTAATTAAGAAATGTAAGTAACCAACTGACATAAGACAATTCAGGGGTGCCTGGGTGGCTTGGTTAAGCATCCCATTCTCGGTTTCTGCTCAGGTCATGATCTCAGGGATGTGGGATCGAGCCCCGCGTCAGGCTGTGCACTCAGAGAAGAGTCTGTTTGTTCTTCTCCCTCCCCCTCTGCCCCTCCCCCCACTCATGTGCACTCGTGCTCTTTCTCTAAAATAAATAAAATCTTAAAAAAAAAAAGACAGTGTTCAACCTCACAAGTAATCACAACACTGGCAAAGACTTAAAAATTATCATTACAATGGCAAGAAAAAACTCACATGTTCCTGGTGAAAATTAACACAAATTTCCTGAAAAGCATTTGGCAACATAAACCAAAGATCTCTAAAATTATACAAACTTCAAAAGATGGTAGCAAACCAAGTGTTCATGGACAGATGAATGGATAAACAAAATGTGGTATATACATACAATGGAATATTACTGGGCCTTAAAAAGGAAATTCTGCCATGCCACAGCATGGATGAAGCTCGAGGACATTCTGCTAAGTGAAAGAAGCCAGTCACAAAAAGACAAATACCGTATGATTCCACTTACATGAGGTGCCTAGAATAGGCAAGTAGACAAGAAAGTAGCATGGGGGTCACCAGGGGCTGGAGGGGGGGGTGGGGACTTGTTACTTCATGAGTACACAATCTCACTTTTACTAGATGAAGAGTTCTAGAGACTCGATGTACAACAGTGTGAATGAATTTACTTAAAACACTACTGAACTGTACACTTAAAAAATGGTTACTATGGGGCGCCTGGGTGGCTCAGTTGGTTAAGCGACTGCCTTCGGCTCAGGTCATGATCCTGGAGTCCCTGGATCGAGTCCCGCATCGGGCTCCCTGCTCGGCAGGGAGCTTGCTTCTCCCTCTGACCCTCCCCCATCTCATGTGCTCTCTCTCTCTCATTCTCTCTGTCTCAAATAAATAAATAAAATCTTTAAAAAAAAAAAAAAAAAATGGTTACTATGGTTAAAAAAAAACACTGAATGAATACACTGTGATACATCCACACCGAACATTTTACAACAAGAATAAAAGAACCACTACTGTCCAAAACAAACAACACAGATGAATATCACCAACAGCATACTGCATGAAAGCTGTAAAATATGAGTAGGGGTCCAGGTAATGAGAAGAGGCAGAAAAGTGGCTGAGTGGGGCAAGAGAGGATTTCCAGGATGCTGCTCCTGGTCTGCTTCCCCACGCAAGTGATCTCTAACAGGGCATGTTCACTTCTGGACAATTGATCAGGTGATACGTTGCATATACACACAAATATTTGTGTGACATTATACAACAAGAAATAGTATACAAAAATGTAAAACAAAACTATCTGAGGAACTTACCAGGTCCTGCCTAATTGGTCGACTCCTCTCTTTCATCTTTGTATTATCAAATTCTGCCAACACCCTGTACAGTTCCTTCCATTATAATAAACTCACTATGTAAAATTCTGTACCTAAGGAATAGCAGACTATAACTAAAAATATATACATGCATACTCTTTTACAGCAATTACATTTTCAGAATTTTATCCTAATAAAACATCTGGATATACATAAAGATTGAGCTAAAAAGAATGCTCAGAACATTGTTGTTTATAATAGCAAAAGAAATGGAAACACCCTAAAAGTCCAACACAGGACTGGTTAAATTAATTAAGATCACAAATGGCTTCCTGGAATAGAAACATCAGAAAACACTCAATGGGAGTCAGCACAGAGCTTGCTACACAAAAAAGGTTCCTACTGGTAGACTGAGATTGTGCCAAATTTTATGTAATAAAAATCACTACATCCCACTTTCTTTCTACCCCATCCCAATTTTTTTTTTTTATTCTTCGTGAATTTATCAGGATCTTGTAGAAGCCAGCAGCTTCTTCTGTACATATACCACCATATATATCACATTAAGTTTAAAAATAGCAAGAGTTGGGCGCCTGGGTGGCTCAGTTGGTGAAGTGTCCAACTCTTGATTTCGATGATCTCCAGGTCGTGGGATCAAGCCCCACGTCAGGCTCGGCGCTCAGGGTAGAATCCGCCTGAGGTTCTCTCCTGCCCCCCACCCCCACTTGAGCTCTCTCTCTCTCTCAAATAAATAAATAAAATCTTTTTTAAAAAATAGCAAGATTAAGACCTCCCCATAGTTCACTGATTTTAAAACATACATTTTTGCACATTTTAACATCTGATATTACACTGCTTCTTATAACTGATATAAAATGCACTGTGTCATAGTTCAGTTGCAGTATTTTTTCCTCCATGATATATAAAATTATAGTGCATCTTACAATCAAGGGCATCCTATATTTGATGAAATACTACTCTTTAAAAGCTCATTTCAAGAAGTTAAATAAACAAACATTAGGCGCTAAAAATGAAGTCTATTCAAGAACAAAACCAAAATAAATATGAACCAAAGCAATTTTTTAAAAAGAGAAAAAACTTTCTTTAGCATTTTTTTAGAGCCTATAAAAATTATGTCCAGAAATTCACAATTAAGTAAATTACTTCAAACTATTCAGTGCAAATGAAGATACTCAATGTTATAAATAAAACACAACAGTGAGCTGGGCACTTACACCCATCACTGTGACAACTGTTCAATCTCATCTGAGCCCTCTGCTCCTGGATGAGAGCAAAGAGTAAGAAACCCCCACCCTTTTGTGCTCCAAGAAGTGATTAACCTGAAGGGCCACCATGTCCTTGCCTATGAGGAAATAAGACCCACCTCTATCTTCCTCCTTGATCTCCATGTTTCACAAAACAAGTTTTCTCCCTCCTCTTTGAGACATTCTCCATTAATGAACCTTCCCACACTGCCTGAATTGCCTGAATACTATGTCCTTCATTATTTAAGAAAGCAAAAGTTTCTCCTGTAGGAAAGGTCCTTTACAATCCTGCTACCCCTTATGTTTACTTTTAAAATCTTTATTGTCACTTTGGTCAAATATATATTTCAAGCATCACTTCTTGGTAATCCATAATCCTATCTTAACTAAAGTGTTCAAAACTCCTGACAACTTTTGATATTTTGCCTTCCCAAAATTAAACCCTAAATGGTATTTTTTTACACCTAAAACTGTCTTTGAGATTTCCCACACAGTCCTTGGAAAATCACAAAAGATTTGTTTTTTCATCTTGTAAAAGGAGAGGTGCTAGAAATAGTTTGACTTACTTGATGCGTTACTATTGATGAGTTACTAAATCAGAGCAGATGCTTAGGTTAAATTTGTCTGGGTTAAGATGTCCTAAATATTCCAAAAATGGTTTGCTGTATGAGAAGTTCCTACAGAACTGTCAATGCTGCACTGTCCATGACAACACTTCTGTTTATCAGGCTCCCGGAGCCTGATAAATTAGACAACAGCCATATTAGACAACAGCCGTATCCTCAGGCCTAATTCAGTTATGTTTTCTCTATTGTTCACTTAGTCACAACTGCTTTAATTTGAATCCAGGATCTTCTAGGCCAGTGGTTCTCAAACGGAAATTGATATCACTTACCTATGGAGTTTTATACATACACAAATGTTTAAGACCTATTCCAGATTTACAAAATCTCTTTACTTGATATTCTTGATATATTCTTGGTATATTCCAACTATATGTTTAGTATATTGTTGGCATATTATTTCAAGACTATTATATGTTATATCTGAAGATCTTTTTTCTCTATAAATATTATGTGTTTTCCATTTTCATAAATTAGACACAATATCCACTCTTTCTTGAGAGTAGAGTTAATCATTATGTTTATAAATATTTTGTCTAAAGATTTTTGGACTGACTTTTATCTTGTTTTGCATGTCACAGAAACACCCAAATCTTATCAAATGCCTTAATCTTATCATGAATCCTTACTGGATCTTACACTTTTGAAAATTAGCAGTAGTAAATTAACCAGAGTCACTTTACGTTTTCCATCACCTACAGATAGGTTTTTGTTTTACTCTGCTGCTTTCCTGAAAGCACACTTGCGATCATCTCTAGGCCAGAGTGCCCATCGTCTACAAAGACAGGCTGTCCCAAAGCCTGGGGAAAAGGACTATGCCAGGTACTTTGGGGTACAGGCTTCAGAGAGCATGTTTAAACAGCTCTGAGACCACACCAGTGGGCTGAGTCAGGATTTCTCAAACTCTAGCCAAGGAGGAGGATTCATAAAGCTGCTAACTGAACATCGAACAGAACCAGAACTGCCTAGGACCAAATGTACCGATGAAGGATGACTGTGGGTTTTGTTTGGAATACTGCTGCTGTACTCATGTTTTATTTTCTGAATATATAAGGAACCTCTTTCTCTTTTCTCTTAAGCTATCTGTAACTCGTAACAATTTAGTAGACTATGCTTTTGTAACTGAGATTATCCAGTGCATTTTTGTCTTTCACATTAGTATGAGTAAAACAACTTAGTACTAGAACTTCTAAAAGGACTTGTCGCAACATATCAAGAGTCTAAAAACTCGAAATATCTTATGACCTAGTAATCTATCTTAAAGAAATAATCTAAAATACCGAAAAGTTTATATAAAGATTTTTATCAAGTCATTAATAAGAAGTGGAAATGTGTAGTATAAAATAATTCAAGAACAATTAGTTTAATTATGGTATATACATTAAGAGGAATACTGTTTGTCAGTAAATATGTTCACACCATAGGAAGGTGCTTATGATATGGTAGCTTTTGAAGATAAACTGTATGGAGAAAAAAATGTATATATATGAGTGTGTGTGTGTATATATACATATGTGTATGTATATATATAAACATACATATATTGCAGACATAGATAAACCCAGGAAATAAATATGCCAAAATGTTAATGGTAACTATATTTAAGTGGTAAGATTACGGTTATTTTCTTCTTTATACTTTTCAGATTTTTCAGATTTTTCCACAATAGACATGTATTGCTTTTATAATCTGAGAGATTTCTAGCATATTAAGTTAGTTTTATTAATTAAATTTTATTTGCTTTTCTGAGGCAGCAGCTAGATCAATCTGAAAAATACTACTCTTAAATATAGCATGCAACATTTTAAAAAATGAACAGTACTGACCTAAGTTATAAAGACATGTCAAGTTAAATAAACAACTAAAAAGAAATCAAAAAAAAAAAAAAAAAAGACTGGGCTGCGCTGACCAACCTAAACAAGTCACTCCATTGGTAGTGTGACGCTTCTAATTCTAGGAGCGTGGTTTATGACCCACCAAGTCAGAATTCCAAACACCTTTAGGGATAATATGCAAAATAAATCAAGTAACTGAAGCAAAAGAAAGAATTTGGAAAACTCGGGTCCCTGAATCCTTTTTCTTTCTTCTATGACTTCTGCAGGCACAGAAAAAACAAATGTTTCTGGAATAATGCAGATGATTGCAGCTATTTTTAAAAGTAACTAGTTTATAAGCATATGTGATGGCTTTTTAAGAAAATTAATTACAACAGACTTCCCCTTTTTTCATTTTAAGCCAAAAAGGAAGGAAGAAAAGAGAACTATAACCATGATAACCAATATGGACCGAGTACCTTATATAAAAGACCATTATTTCACTGAACTGTAACAACCCAGAAAGTAGCTGCTACTATTACTACTGTTTCTCAAATGAGGAACTGAGTCTGAGAGAGGCTATTTAACGTCCCAAAAGCATACAGCTAACAACCAAAGGTAAGATTCGAAGCCATCTGTGTAATACCAAATCCATCATCTAACCAATACACTCACCACCTCTGACATCCAACAGGTATCAGTTGAGAGCCTTACTAACGATTAGACGCAGTACCAAGAACTGGGATATAAAAATAAGCAAAACAATGTCCCTGTCTGCACGGAGTTTAATGTCTACTGAAGACATGGCACAATAAATAAACATTCACATAAATATAGCATTACAAATGGTGACACACTCAGGAGTGGCGAAGTACAAGGGCCATGCAGACTTACAACAAAAGGACCTCCTTTAATCCCGGGGAGAGGAGAAGGAGGTCAAAGAAAGGTTGACTGAAGTAAGTAATGCTTAAGAGAATACCTAGCACAGGAGAAATAATTACTTAACAGGGTAAAGAAGGAAGGGCAAAAGACAACTCTCCAGGTCATCTTCTCTTAAAAATAGACTTCACTGCACTGAAAACTGCTGTGTACACATGCATGTGCGTGTGCGCACACACACACACACAGCAGGGGAAAATGGGGTCCTCCCCCCTTAGGGCCCACTCTATTTGAAAAAATTTAAATACAAATCAGTGTTTTAGAAAAAAATAAATTGTCTAAGAAATTCATATATTCCAACCCCAACTTTACTCCAAAATTAATCCTAAACTCTAAACTCACCTTTACTTTTCTTTTTTTAAGATTTTATTTATTTATTTGTGAGAGAGAGAGCATGCACACAAGCAGGGGGGAGTGGCAGGCAGAGGGAGAAGCAGGCTCCCCGCTGAGCAAGGAGGCCGATGTGGGACTCTGATCCCAGGACCCTGGGGTTCGGACCCGAGCTGAAGGCAGACGCTTCAGCAACTGAGCCACACAGGCATCCCTACAGTTCCTGTGTTCTAAGGATAAGCAATGAAGAGAACAGCCCTGAGCAGCAAGGGTAAGATGCACTTTTATTCTTGTCTTCGGGAAATAATGCTGTTTTCGAGGAAGAAATATTCAGATCCTAACCTTGCCCGGCTTCTTCAAAATGATCACTTGGTGGATAAGTACTATGCCATTCTCCTGACTCAATCTCAAGGGACAAGGAATAAAGTTCAATAGCACCTGTTTTTATTTTTGGTAGAGTCATGTTTTTCAAAGTGAGGGTCACAACCTATTGGTGGGTAATAAAATCAATTTAATGGATCATGGTGAACAATTTTTTTAATAGGACAGAACAGAATTATCAGAGTGTATCATATATTACAAGGTCACACATTATTGGATAAATTTTTACTTTGCTTACATAGCATACACATACTGTTGTAACATTTATTTCTTAATGCAGGTCACAGTCACAGCCAGATCAATATCACTACCCCAGAACAGAATTTACAATCTTACTGTCTACTTAATCTAAAGACTGAGTACAGAAAGAACAGCAAGATAAACAAAAAGGTTTCAGCATTAGTTCCTCTTTATTCTGTGAACTTAAAGTTTCATGGGTTAAAAAAAAGAAAAAAAAAGGTATGTATCTTTTTTGAGTTTGGGGGAATTTTCCGGGGGGGAGGGTTGCATTTTTTTTTTTTTTTTCTGAAAATGAATCTTTCATCACTGCTATATCCTGGAAAGTCTAATTAATCCAGAAAATAGAGTATTCCACAGTTGCCGAGTAACTAGTCATGTGGGTGTGAGCTGCTGCTGGGCTAGGCAATCAGGAGACTGAAGAGCCCCTTTAGCTTTGGACCCTAACCAGGGGAGCACAGTGTGACATGAAAGAAAGGGAAGTAAGAGCCTGGAGACCTGGATCCTAAGCTGTGACCTTGGGGAAGCAGCAGTCTCTCTAGGTTGCTTTACTCATCTCTAAAATACAGAGCAGGGCTCCAAATTCCCTTCCAGCTCTAATTCTTGTAATTCTATAAGCAATGGCTGAGAGGTTGGACTAAATAAATATTAACAATCCTACCACCCATAAGACTTGCACTGTAAATACTTAATTCCTTATTTGAATAAACTAAAGAAACCCATGTTACACCTACATTTTTATGTTCCTACACAAAAAAGACTTTAGAATTTTTAATGATACAATAAAAATAATGCATGTATTAAATTTTCTTCCAAAATATTCCCACTGACAGAGTAAAAAGGTTGACAATTTCTATTAATTTTACATCTCTAAACTAGCTATCCTCTAATAAGCCCTATTCAGAACACTCTACAGTTCAGCAGTATCCTCAAATAGCCTGCTCATATGCACAAAAGGCTTTCACTGAAAACATCAAATCTGATCAGCTTTAAAGCTTAGTATCCATTTTTCTCCACAGAAGGTTTATTTCTTCTGAAATTATGTTGAAATGAAATCCACTTATGAAATGCTTTTGATAGAATGCCTAATATATTCTTAATAGCTTTCCCTGGTACTTTATAAACATTTGGCATCCAAATGATCCGTGAGACTAATACTTCTACCGATGTCTGCAAAATATGACAAATGAATGTTCTTATAGGTAAAAAACAAATTCTCATTTTGCCTATGCTGTTAGTGAATAAATATCTAAAGGCAAATTGCACTCCATTACACGAGTCTGAGGTCTGTGGGAAATAGAAGAATGTACCTACCACACCTACTTTCCAAAGGAATAATGTTCCTTTTAAAATACAGTGGTTTTGCATTTGCCTCTTAAAAAGAGGACTGCATTTTAACATAACATACATGATGAAGATACAGTCATAGATTCTAAATAGTAGTACTACAAATATGAAAGACTATCATAAAACAAGTCCTTTGTTTTGTCACTGCTGATGCTATTTCTAATCTACAAATTCTGTTACCCGGGATGAACTAAATAATTAAAGCAAACCATCTCAATATAGTCAGCTCAGTTAGTTCATAGATACTAAAAACACATTTGAAAAAAGAAAACTACTGCCTTCAGCTCAGGTCATGATCCCAGGCCCACATCGGGCTCCCCACTCAGCAGGAAGCCTGCTTCTCCCTCTCACACTCCCCCTGCTTGTGTTCCCTCTCTTGCTGTCTCTCTCTCTCTGTCAAATAAATAAATAAAATCTTTAAAAAAAAAAAAAAAAGAAAAAAGAAAACTTAAGTAATTAATTTAATTTAAAATTTGGTAACCATACTCTCTTTATATAAAACACAGAATCTCATCAGTTTCAATTTTAGTAACAATTCAAAGGACATTTAAAACTATGAATGTGCCCTAGTTAAGAATTTGGACTCTATAGCAGCAACTTCTTCCTAGAAACATCACCAAAGGCAAGGGAAGCAAGGGCAAAAATGAACTATTGGGACCTCATCAAGATAAAAAGCTTTTGCACAGCAAAGGAACAGTCAACAAAACCAAAAGACAACCGACAGAATGGGAGAAGATATTTGCAAATGACATATCAGAAAAAGGGCTAGTATCCAAAATCTATAAAGTACTTATCAAACTCAACACCCAGAGAACAAATGATCCAATCAAGAAATGGGCAGAAGACATGAACAGACACTTTTCCAAAGAAGACATCCAAATGGCCAACAGACACATGAAAAAGTGCTCAACATCGCTCGGCATCAGGGAAATCCAAATCAAAACCTCAATGAGATATCACCTCACACCAGTCAGAATGGCTAAAATTAACAAGTCAGGAAATGACAGATGTTGGCGAGGATGCGGAGAAAGGGGAACCCTCCTACACTGTTGGTGGGAATGCAAGCTGGTGCAGCCACTCTGGAAAACAGTATGGAGGTTCCTCAAAAAGTTGAAAATAGAGCTACCATACGACCCAGCAATTGCACTACTGGGTATTTACCCCAAAGATACAAATGTAGTGATCCGAAGGGGTACATGCACCCCAATGTTTATAGCAGCAATGTCCACAATAGCCAAACTATGGAAAGAGCCAAGATGTCCCTCAACTGATGAATGGATAAAGAAGAGGTGGTATATATATACAATGGAATATTATGCAGCCATCAAAAAAACAAAAAACAAAAACAAAAACAAAATCTTGCCATTTGCAATGACGTGGATGGAACTAGAGGGTATTATGCCAAGTGAAATAAGTCAATCAGAGAAAGACATGTATCATATGATCTCACTGATATGAGGAATTCTTAAACTCAGGAAACAAACTGAAGGTTGCTGGAGTGGTGGGGGGTGGGAGGGATGGTGTGGCTGGGTGATGGACATTGGGGAGGGTATGTGCTATGGTGAGCGCTGTGAATTGTGTTAAGACGGATGAATCACAGACCTGTACCTCTGAAACAAATAATACATTATATGTTAAAAAAAGAAGAAGAAGAAGATAGTAGGAAGGGAAAAATGAAGAGGGGGAAATCGGGGGGGAGATGAACCATGAGAGACTATGGACTCTGAGAAACAAACTGAGGGTTCTAGAGGGCAGGGGGTGGGAGGATGGGTTAGCCTGGTGATGGGTATTAAGGAGGGCACGTACTGAATGGAGCACTGGGTGTTATACGCAAACAATGAATCATGGAACACTACATCAAAAACTAATGATGTAATGTATGGTGATTAACATAACATAATAAAATAAAATTTAAAAAAAAGAATTTGGCTCTATAATTAGCTTTTGATTATAAAATAACATGTAACATGTTAAATATAAAAAATTTTTAGGAAACAATTAGTATGTATCCTTCCAATCTTTTTTTCTATGCACATATACACTTTTTAAAAATGGGATCATACGGAGCATTAGCTGGGATTAAGAAGCCCAATGCAAATTATTCAGAGTTTAAGCAAAAATAGAGAATCTATTAACTCACATATCAAATCAAGAAAAAAATGGAGGTGAATCTAGCATAAAAAGAAATTGGCCAAAGAGCTCTTCTGGCCTCTCTGCCTTTTCTCTGGGGGTTAATGCTACTGTCTGAGACCAAACTACTTCCCCAGGAGCCTGACTACAACTTCAGGGAGCTAGCTCCAAGCTCAGAACTCCACATTATATATATTTTGTTTATTAAAAAGAGCATTGCTCTCCTCCAGCTCCAATTCTAAAAATCCCGGGAAAGAATCCTAATGGCCTGGCTTGGGTCAAGTGTCCACCCCTACACAGACAGGAACACATAAGAAGAGGGCATGTCCAACCTGAACCAGGGAGCTACAGCCAACAGAGAAAGAGATGACCATGAGGGAGAGCAAGGACAAAGGAAGGACAGACATAACTGGTGGAGAATATATATACCACCTGAGCAGCCACCCCAAGTTTTGGCTACCATGTTCTGTAAATACTGTCTTATAATCTGTTCTCATTGAACACAGTGGTGAGTATGTAGACATCAGAACTACTTGACAATCTTTTAAAAACTGGATACTCAGTTCCCACTTACCTATAAAGACTTTTCTAGAAGGACTTCTGTCACGAGTATTTTTCCATGTCACTGAATATTCCTTAAAAACATGGTTTTTAATAGCTGCACAGAATTCTAACGTGGTTCTAAATTTTTTTCAATTTAATGATTTAAATCCAGAAAAACCACATACCATCATGATCTTTTTTTGAACATAATACTCACAAGAGTCAAAAAGCATTTTATGAAAGCACCAACCACTGACATCTCTGCCACACCTTTCTCAGAAACTACGCCACAGGATTCTTTGTGGGGGGTGGTGGCAGGAGGGTGGATTATGGGGTGGGCGGAGACAGTTAGGTGACCTTCTGAGACTTACCACTAGTAAAAATCTAGCACTGAGGGTTTAACAAATGTCTTTAAGGGACAAGGATACAATATACCTCAAAGTGTGGCCAGAAGAGCAAGGTCTGTCATAACCTAATTAAAGTAAGACTGAAGATTATAAACAAACACACTATAACCCAACTAACAGAGGGAAGTTAGTGACAAGAGGGGGAAAAAAAAAGCAGCCTCAGAAGTCTAAGGAAATGAAAGCCTAAGAGTTTATCACATGCTCTCATATTAGAAGAAAGGGGTACATCTGATAGGGATGCAAGCCAACCTTCCTGGTCTGTTAGCATTAGTCACTAAAATCATTCAACTAATTTCCCTTGCTGATGTCATGTTCACCAATCAATTTCTTAATTATACTCTGGCTTTCTATAGGCAAAAGAATACACTGGCCCACCAGGTGTAGACAAAGCTGAGAAGGAGGTGAAGAACAGGACCTGGACCTTGCTTATCTTATCCTGCCAAGGCAATGCCAGCTCAAAAAGACCCACAGCAGACACTGATTGCCCAAACTCCTTTTCTGACATTTCTTCTATTTTCCCTTTAAAGAAACTATTTCCAATCACCTACTGATTGGCAACATGTAAGTGTCTTAAAAAGAATACATACCACCCAGTCAAATAAGAAGGCCGGGACAACAGAATACTAGGAGTAAAAAGATAATCATTGAGGAATGAGGAATTATTAAGTAACAGGAAGTTATTAAAGCAAATGTATCCAGTAAGCAGTCAAGACCTTATATCCCCATATTTCAGGTAGAGCTCAGAACAAGATTTACAAGACACGAAAAGACATGTGGAGGAAGTGGAAGCAACTTCTAATAATATGACAATTAAAGGGAAGCACAAAGTTCTTCTTGAGAGACAAGTTGTCCCCATTTCAGAACATGAGAAAGCTTCTGCCATCACTGGAGTCCTTTGTTACTGCTGCTACATGGTTTCAGCTTCTCTGCCCTAAGCTGCCCCCACCAATGGGATCTCATGGTATAATGGTCTCAAGCCACGCCCATCACTGATGCTGCCCAGGCAGTCTGCAGCTGCACCAGAAGGTGGATTTCGCTAGGGAGAATAGGTGACATCCAATGTCAAGACTGAAACATGTAGGCTCAAAGGGGACATTCAAGTTGAGAGAGAGATCAAATTGCCTAGGAGTGACAGAACATTCAAGTACTCTTTTACCAGTGAAACCCATTTTTTTCAAAGGAACTTACAAGAACCATATTATATAAATAGTAAATAAAAGTACCTTGGTTTAAAAAAAGAAAGGTATTTTTAAGTTCATGTAACACGTACTTTTCAAGGTCAGTAAATGAGATCAATGAGGCTATTTTAACATAAATATTTTAAATGAAAAGTTACAGATTGGAGCAGTCTTTTATCAGCCTTAATATCCAAGTTCTGTTTTTTTAAGTGCAGATTCAAGAAATCACAGAAGTAAATTGTTCCAAATTAGTTTTAATAGCTCTCCTTGTAATCTCAGGATCCTCCTACAAACGACCCAGAAGTTTGAAAAAGAAATTATAAGAAATGTTTACTTCTAAGTTAAATCACTAACAACTGCTACCCTTATGATTCTTTATCAAAAATAAGAACAAGAAGTATCCACGACTGACAATAAGCAGTAAAACTATAATAGAGTACTATCTCCTCTCAACCTGTTTTGTGTTCCTTGGTGATTGCGTAACTCTCACGTCAGCATGCACCAAGCAGATGTGCTGGGCTGGCACCTGCCACAGGGGTGCACTGGCCAACATGTGTAGACCTGCATCCTACAAAAGACCTATGCATTACAGCAGCCTTCCTAATCAATGACACGTTAACATAAAGTACACGAACAAAGACGGCAGAAAGAGTTTATTTTGTCTGTCCCAAAACCAGTTAACCTGGGAGCATAAGTCACCACCTTATTGGTCTCCAGTGTTAAAACGTGGCGTCTATCATTTTGAACGTGCATACTGAGCTTCTTTTAAAAAGTTAAACACAAATAAAAGAAATTCAAATAAACAGTGGCAGAACCCCTAAAGCACCTTTTACTAATGATCTACAGTGTGTCAGAGGCCAGCTCTGCGTATTGAAGAGGTGGTGGTGACAATGAGGGTGTGTACAAAAGAGAAAATCACAGCTTTGTCAAGTAATCTGTTTTACAGATTTGCTATTATAAAATTAACTGTAATGTTGCTAAGAAAAATATTTCTAAGATCTTCTTGTTCCGCACACTGCTGTTCCCTTAAAGTTGGATGAAGCCCATTTATCCTGACCTATTTTTATTATAACAAAGACAGACAAAAACCTGACTGAAAAAAAAAAAAAAATCAAGGTTTCTTTTTACCATTGGAGAAAGTGATTTTTCGGCACATTACCACTTCTCTCTGCCCTTTTTACTTTGACCTAAGAAGGTTCACATCTATTTTTTCCCAGTAAGTACCATTATGCAGATTTATAACCTCTGATCTGCCCATTTGGGTAATAAAATCAAGCCTCTTCTTCAAGAGTGTGCAACGTGCAGCCAGACTTGAGCTCGCCTAGCTGTGAAAACTTAGACAAAACACCTAACCTTTGTGCCTGTTCACTCATTTGTAAAAAAGAGATAACAGGCCCTACCTCATAGGGTGGTTGTACAAATTAAGGAAACAAAGAAAATGGCACATTTTCAGCAGTTAGTAAGTGTTCACTATTATTATTCTTACAGAAAAACTTAAGTCAAAATGCTCAAAGATAATTTACTAACGAATTTACATAATAAGCTACCTGACAAAAGTTCTAAAAATGTTAGATGTATTCAAAAGGAACAAAATGAATTCTCATTATACCATGTAATATTATTTAGAGAAGTTGTTCCTTAAAAGTTCATAGAAGTATCTCAGAATTTAGGAAAATGAAGAATGACCTTCTTCACAGCTTATAAAAATAAAACAAATCTGAACTGACTGGGTCGACAAGCAAGAATATGGTTCCTGTGTTCAGTTCTAACTACAGCTACAGAATTTGTTTTAAAATTTTTTAAGCAGGAAAAATAAAGAGGACACTTATTTGCCTTATTCCTGGAAGTACAGAGCAAGACAGTAAGATGCAAGAGGAACTCTGCAATATTTTCATTATAAGGGACAGGGGGCAGCAGTTTGCAAGTTTACTCTGGGATGCAAAGGACGGGGTAAGAGGACATTTGAACATACAAACATAGGCACGTAAGAAGAGGTAAATTCCTAGTTACGGGGAGTCTGATTTCCCAATCAGAAAAAAAAAAAAAATGATATAAAACTAATTAATAGAGTCTCTAAGGAACAGAATGCAACAAATGCTCTGGGTACCAAAGTTGCATCTTAGAGCTTCAGGCGGTGGCAAAGTTTGAGAGAAATCAATCCTTTATGCGCACGTGTGAGCAACAATCTGCACAACGCTACTACTAAAGGCGGTAAAGGGCCCGCAGAAAGAGAAACCAACCTGCCTGTTTGCAGAGTCTAAGTGCAGCTTCTCAGAGGAGAGAAGGCAGGCAAAGGAAGGGGGGTGCAAAAGGAGGGCAGGAGGAGAACGCAGGGAAACCGCCACAGCGTGTCTGCTTCCCGAGCGTCTACTTCTTTACCCAAACTGGGGCAGAGGAGAGGTAGCATTTTCGTTTAGCAACGATGCAAGCAGTTTCAGCGCGGCCCCGGGTGTGAAGCTCGCGGCGGGGAGGAGGTCACAGCTCCCGCAGGACCAGGGGTGCCCCACTACGCTCCCGGCCCCGCCGCGTTCCGAGCGGGCAGCGAAGCTGCAGGGAGGGCCGGCAGGCTGGGCGCTCGGGCGGACCCGCAGTGCCCGAGCAGGGGTCCCTCGGCGCACTCGGCCGCGGTGCCCTCGGTCCCAGAGTTGCACCCCGCCCCTCTGGCCCGGCCCGGGAGCCTGGATGCAGCCCTCACCACCTGGCGGGAAGCGCAGGCCCCCACGCCCCCTCGGCCTCCGACCGAGCTCGGGCCGGGACGGGACCTGCTTTTTGCGCCGGGCCGCTGCGGCAGCCCCACTCACCTCGCCCCCCGGCAGCGCTCGGGCTCGGGCTCGGGCTCGGGTCCCGGCGGCGGCGGCGGCGGCTCCTCCATGGCGGCGGCGGGGGTGACGGCGAAGGCGGGCGGGGGGACCAGCTCGGCGGCGGCGGCGGCTTCTCTCATCCGTGCACGGGGCCTCGCATGGCCGCGGCGGACAGTAAGCTGCAGCCCGGCGCGGGGCACCGGAGCCCCGAAGTGCGGGAGTGACTCGGCTCCGCCTCCGCCTCTAGCCCGCCGCAGGAACCGCTCGCGCCGCGGCCATCTTGGAAACGGCGACCGGCCAGCGCCGGGCTACGGCGGGCGGCGAGGGACAAGCCTCCGAGGGCGGCGGCGGCTGCGGGCGCGGCAGCGGACGGGCGGGGAGCCGGCGAAGGGAGGGGCGCGGGGAACGGCCCCGGGGGCCGGCGGCGTGGGCCACGGAGGCGGCGGCCCGGGAGGCACGTCGGGGCCACTTGCCCCGGGGCCGCGGTCCCGCCGCGGTCGCCTGGTTTCGCTCGCGGAGAGCGTGCGCTGGGCTGTGCGCGCCCGTGCTCCCGGGCGGCCGGCGGTGGGCGTGCGCGGAGGACCCCGGGAGGGGCCGCGCGGCCTGGGTTAGGCGGCGATCAGAGACTTTGAAGTGGGCCCTGAGCTTTAGCAGATGGATCACCGCCAAAGGTGATGCCATCCTCAGAAATAGGGTTGGATGCAACGCAGACGCTCGCTGCCCGCACGCGGGCGTGGGGGCTCCGGGGACCCAGAGTCCGGGGCGTTGGGGTGCGCTGATGAAAATGCTGTCTTCGACAGATACGTGAAACTCGGATTTCTGAGACTGAACAAAGTCTCCGGAAACGCAGAACATCAACAGGGCAGGAAAGAACACTGATCTAACCTAACCTCAGTATCACAAAGTGGTTTTGATCTTCCAGAAACTCTGGCGGGAGCTGCTACGGTAAAGGAGGAAAAAGTTTTTAAGATTGTTTCAGAGTTATAGCAATACTGTTGAAATTCCAGTGCATCCTGTGCCCTTAGAGAGGACTTGAGGCTTCACAGTTTTAAGTTGCACATGTTTACAGAATTTCCCACAGAGTCAAGGCCAGAGTTAATTCCAAAATAGCATCATTTAAAATTAAGTATATTTCTCATCATTCAAATGTGCTGGTTTTTAAGACTTACTTCAGTGGAGCCTGAATACGTAAAATACACGTTTTGAATAAATGTTGGGAAGAAAACCCGTCAAGACAGAAAACTTTAAATATCGTTATATTTAAAGGCCAGTTGTGAAATTACCTATATTGCCCTCAAAGTGCCTTACAGAAACTTATGCTTCAATTTATTTTATCATGATAGTCTGTATTGACATTCATTTTATTTATTCAACAACATTCATTCAACAAATCCTTATCAAATGCATATATGTGCCAGGTGCTGAGGATATAGCAGTGAACAAAACAGACTAAATCTTTTCCTGGTAGAGCTAACATCCTAGTTAATCAAGGGGAAGAGAAAGAAAACAAAAGAAAAACAAACAAGTAACATACAGCATAGCAGCCAGTGATAACTGCCATGCAGACCTCAGCTGGGAAAGGAGTTGGACAGGGATACAGCGTTTTACCCAGGTTGGTCAAGATGGTGAAATGATTTGGTTAAACAACCATTCCTACTTACCGAATTTCAAATTTTCTTTTGAAATAGTTGTTTGACAAAATCAGTTAACTTTATCCTCATTAACTCATATCTAAGTATTTTAATATTTTGGATAAGTCATGGTTCACAAATAATTCCTGAGGACTGTCTAAGCCTGTGGCCTATCATCAGGCCTCCAAGCTTGTAAATCTATATTTGAAATACAGACCAACATTTGAGAGATGTGGGGTTTGTTGTTTTAATTTCCACTTGAGGATACTGCCTATTTTAGTGTGAGCCAAATGAATTTTCATTTGACTAGTCACGGAAGGTGTCATGTGTAGAAACCCCACTTAACTAGTACTAAATATTCAATTTAAGTGCAGGGAAGTTTTTCTTCACTTAAGGTAATTTGGTGGTAGGCATCCACCTGTTCTTGTTACTGGTGGTCTTCTATTCTGTGCCACCTCATTTCAGCAATTCACTATTCCAGATTCTAAGATCTGAATTGATTTCCTTCTTACCTGCACCCACCTCAGACCTGCATGTGGCCTGTGTTCTCCTGCTCAGTCAGGGTTCTGAACAACGACTCCCTCAGCCCCCTGACTAGTGGGTCCCAAATCCTGTCAAATTCTACCTCCCTGGTGGAATCCACACACCGGTCTCTGTTCACTAGTTCAGACCACCATCCTGTCTCATGGAGATCAGTGCAAGCCTCCAGGCCTCCCCGCCCCCCTCCTGGGCTCACCTCCCAACCCAATCTGTCCTCACCCGGCAATCACACTAATCTTTCCAAATCTCAATCCAAACATGTCACCCTCTTACCTAATTCATTTTATTGACGTCTCCTTGCTGTCAGAATAAAGTCCATAAAGAACATTCCTGGGTTCTTCAAAGGCTCCATAGTTGGTCCCGTGACTAAGATTGTGTCCAAGCGGTTCCACACCACCCTTTCCACCGGCCCGGGGCTCTTCTGGGGCAGGAGCAAGAGCCCTGCACTCTGGCAGGCTAAGAATAGGCATCCATTCAAATGATAATTAAAAAACATTTGTTCAAGAGGGAGATATATAAATATATATAAATATATATATATATATATATATATGTATGTATGTATATAGTCATTAATTCATTTCCATTGTGTGAACAAAGCTCAACAAAGTATTTCCCAGCTTTCCGAAATTCTGGTTCTCCTCTTAATTTTCCTTTATAATTTACTGGGCCAGAACCCTTCTTGGAAGGCACATTAGAGGTTTTAAATTGTATATAATCAGATAAATCCCTCTCCTGTGCACAGCCCTATACCATATATTCTTCGATATTGGTATTCCAACCAAGTGTGACAACAGACTTTAATGGAGCTGCCATACACACACGTACACCGGATGCACAAAAGTGCTCCGGGGATATAAATCAGGGACTGACTTCCTGTTGTTACCTTAATTTCCACTTAAGGGTACTCTCTATTTTAGCAGGAACCAAACAGATTTACACATAAGCAATGGTGTAAGGCATCTTGTACAGAAACCTCACATAACTGGTGCTAAATAGTCCATATAAGTGCAGGGATGGCTTGCCCCAACCCAGGCCCCCACAGCACCCTACCTCTCCAGCCCTCAGATTCCTTTTCTGCCTTCTCCACTAGAGTGTGTGCTCCTTCACGATAGGATCGTACTTCTGGCATCCACCATGGTGACTCCTAACCATGAATTTCAGGCCCAAGTTTGACACATGCTATTATGAAGTTTCAAACTAATATGTATATGTTACATATATTTATATATATAATTTTTATATATAATATAAAAATATAGTAAATAAATATTTAATATATAATTTATATTTATATATATTTATATATTTAATATATATTAAATATATATATTTACTTAATATAATTAATTATATATATAGTTATATATAATTAATTATATATTATATATCTCATATATTATAATTAATAAAATAGAAATATATTTTAATATATTATTAAATATATACATTTAGAGTTTTTGGTTTTGTTTTTTATAACAAAGATATGACAAAGACATGCAATGTAAAGGGCACCACTGTGGTACCTCAGTATCTCAAAGATCACCACTCTTAATACCTTAGCATCTTATCAAGGCTAGTATATTAGCAGAGAGCCAACTTCATGGGTTTTGTTGCAAGCTGATTCAAAAAGCTGTTGCAAGCTGAATTTGTATGCCAAGCCGTGCTATAAATGGGGTCATGTCTTTGTTATAAAAAACAAAACCAGGAGATTTTGAGGCTATAGCTTTTCTAAATTTTTAGGAGCATGGGGCTACACTTTACTTAGCATGAGTTCCTCCCTTCCCTGTGGTATTCATGAGCTCTCCACCCAGATTCCTGTGCGAAGCTCAGATAGACGTCCCCAGCCAGTCCCTCTCCTCTCCAGGGGCTCCTTGGCAGTTCTGCCCAGCTCTGCAGAGGCAGAAAGACAAGAGTGCAGACATCCCAATCTGCTCATGACCAGCGGCGGTTGGCTCATTTCCACCCCAGCACACAGCAAGAAAGTGTGTGAGAAAACTTCACTCCTCTAGAGGAAAACCTAAACTGAGCATTACACACACAGATATTTTTTTCTGTAATGACACAATGACATCTATTTCTACCTACCAGTAAAACACAAAAAATATTGGATATATACAAAAGACAATTAGTTACTGTACTTTTTAAATGGTCCTTGTAACTTTAAGCTTCACCCTTGTCTGGTACGTAGTGAGAAGTTAGGTAAAATCTCCCCCAGTTTTTCTGACAGGTGATTTGCCAGTTTTTGTTATTTCTCCACCAAGACCCAAATCATACCTTATTTCAGACATTCTCCTCTATACAAACAAAAGGTCTAAAATGAGCCCCCAAGACCTCTGAATCATTAAACAAAGGATAAAAAGTCACTCTTTTTCAGTGGTTACAAGGGTATGAATGAGACCACTAGGGGGAAAGGCAGTGTCCTCCAATACGTGAAAAGTTAGGCCAGAGAAGGGGGCTGGTGCTCCAGATATCCCTAATATGAAGAGCACGCCAGTCCTTTTCCTTCTGGAAGTGCAGGCCGTAAAAGTCAGGAGAGCCTACACTTCTTCATCCCGCCTCTGACTTCTCAATTCACCTCTCCAGGGTCCTGCCAATGTGAGCTTTAAGCAATTAAATCCCTGAGGAAGCCCACTCTTCTTGCTAGCCAAAAATTTCTCTCATTTCCCCACTCACATGTCTACAGAACTTGCCTGATCCTCTCCCTTCCCTTCCTCTTTCAGACATCCAGGTGTGAGCTTTAGAGAACGATGAAACCACAAGCTACAGTTCCTGAATGATTTTCTGATCCCTCCAATCCGTAAGCGTGTACTTTGCACATGACATGGAACCAGATACACAGAAAGGATGACTGAGCCAGCAAGGAGCTCCCCTCAAGGCTTCTGCTCTTCACTTTCTCATGCCAAGTCACTCCTTCCAAATGCAATTCCAGGTTCTCCCAACCACTCTGTGAAGACGCTTCTGAGCTCCAACACCAGTCTGTCCTAACCTGACAATTGGCCCCCTAACACCTTGGGTGAACCCTTACTTTAGCACTGTCTACCTCCCTAACTGCATCCATATATTTGGTTGATTACATGTGTCTTTCCTTGCCTATGACCTTCTAGAGAGAGCAGGCATTATTCCTTGCTATCACTGTCTCTTCAGCACATAGTACATGTTCAGTAAAATGTTGGAAAAATGAACTGGATAGACAAATGAATATATGGACAGATAGATGGATAGATGAATGGATCTATTTGGGGAAATAAGCCTATGATAAAAATTACTGAGGTACACAAAGACCCTAAGAAGCATCATAAGGCAGATTTTTTAAAAGTGTAACAGAGGTCAGAGACAATCAAGGTAGACCCAAGTAAGGAAGAAAAGTTATATAATAAATAGACATTCAGCATGAGGGGTAAAAGCAATGTTAATTCATATTATGTGAAACTTTAAGTCACACAAAAAAATTAGAACAGAAATAACCTGGATTCTTATACTGACAATGAAGAATCTTAATGACCCCTTTGGTTGTCTGTGTATATACACTTACACAACAACAACAAAAAGGCTCTTATTTTATTCTGGTTGAAGTAAAAGAACATTAGTCATTGACAAATATTAAAATGGAATTTAAAACACTAATTTTTACCGAGATATGACTCTGATGCACATTGAAAACATTTGGAGCCAATGGACTTCTAACCAAAGTCAGAAAGAAGTTCCAAAAAGTCAAAGACCAATCCTTCTGAAGTTTACATTTTTAGAATAGTTTTGCAACAACATGAAATCTTTGAATTAAAAACATTCTTCAGGGGTGTCTGGGTGGCTCAGTCGGTTAAGCATCCAACTCTTGATTTCAGCTCAGGTCATGATCTCATAGTCATGGGATCGAGCCCCACGTTGGGCTCCATGTTGAGCATAGAGCCTGCTTAAGATTCTCTCTCCCTCCTCCTCTGCTCCTCCCCCCCCTCTAAAAAAAACCGGAGAAAACATTCTTCAAAGCCACCTAATCTAACCATCTTCTCAGAGCAAGATTTTTCTCTTCATTAATCACAGAAGTGATTCCTGGTTTCATAAGACAGTCTATTCTGTATTTTGACAACTCTTATTCTTTGGAAATCAATGTTTGTAATAATTCCAAAACTGCCTCCTTAACACGTCCACCCAATGTTCTATCCAAGACAACACAAAATAAATGTTCGGCATTTGAGAACAGCTATTTTGTGGTTCTCCCCAAAAATGGCAACAACAATAAAAAATCTCTAAAAACTTTTTTCCAGATTAATCATCCTCTCCCCTCCACCTCAGACTTGGGTAATATAGGCTAGAGATGACTCCACTGGAAGATTTTTCTTACAATGGTCTACTTGACAATTCAGGTTTGATTAGCATTGTTTTTTGTTTTGTTTTGTTTTGTTTTGTTTTGATTAAACTAATCACAGAATTTGAAATCATAACTTCAGAATATTTTTACTTCACGTACATTACAAAGTATAATCAAAGGATGTTTAAGAAAAGAATGTATAATGGTTAATTCTCCTATTTAAACAAAGGACATTTTGTGTTCACAGCAACCAGGATCATTACCAGTATAAAAGGAAGGTGAACAAAAAGGAAGATTTTTATTATTTAGACCACCACTTTTCAAAATTTGAAGTCGATAACCATCACCAATCAACAGGAGAGCTTGTTAAATTGCAGATTCCCAAATCAGTAGGTTTAGAGTGGGACCAGAGAGTTTGCATTTTTAACAAGTTCCCAAGCGCTGTGAATGCTGCCCAAAGGTGGGCCATACTTTGAATTGCAAGGATATAGAAGGCTGGTTGGATAAATCACAGAACTAGGCTTAAAAGAAATGACCAAAAAAAAAAAAAAAAGATGGAGGTGTTAATTTCAAGGAAAGATAACTAAGCCCTCGGTCAGGCGCAATCATCAAGTATGTGATGATCGTGGTATTGTGGGTTGAATTGCGTCCCTCAGAAAGATATGTGGAAGCCCTAACCCCTGATATCTGTGAATGTGACCTTATTTGGATGCATTTAAGATGTAAATGAAGATGAAGTCATACCAGAATACAGTTGGCCCTTAATTCAATGCAAGTGGCATCCTTATAAGAGGAGTAGAATAGACGTAAAGATAGGCACCGAGGGAAGGAAACGTGAAGAGACACAGGGCACAGACACAAGGCAATGTGACAGTGGAGACAGAGATTGGAGTGATATATCTACAAGCCAACGATCTCTGGCAAATACCAGAAGCTAGGAAGCAGCAGGGAAGGATCCTCCCCTAGGGGCTTCAGAGGGCCCCTGGCCCTGCAGACACCTTGATTTTGGACTTCGGGCCTCCAGAACTATGACAGCATAAAAGTCTGTTACTTGAAGCCACTGGGTTTGTGGCATTTTGCTGGGCAGCCCTGGGATACTGATACACCGAGGTGGCACACAGTGACTGGGAGGACCCACAGCCCCTGCAGGAAATCATTGCGGGAGCATCAGGAATCTGTGTGGTGGCCTGCGGAGGGCAAGTGCCTAATATGAGTGGGAGGACACCAACATGACACCACATGACAATAGCCATGAGACAAAATGCCACCTGCTTGGGATAATTCAGGGCAGAATGCATTTATATCTCAGCAGACAAGTAACGTATAAGTCACCTATGTGGGAAAAAAATCTGTTTACATTAGGTTTTAGCAGGATTATTAAAAGACGTTTGGAAAGTAAGGTATCTCCCCTTTGGCTGCACGGCAGAATTACCTGGGGAGCTGTGAAAAACACATTAATGCTTGGGTCCCACCCCTCTTCTACATCGAAGTTTAATTGGTCTAGGCTAGGGCCCCAGCATCCACAGGTGGAGGAAATTCCTTCAGTGGTTCTAATGTCTAGCCAGGGTCAGAACCGCTGCTATAGACCCAAACCTTCAACTGCAGGATGGGCTTGGGAAACACGGTCTGAGAGTATTCCTCCTCAGTGATGTACTTCGGGCCTAATCTGAACAACACTGTGTAGCCTAGACCTGGGAATACGGGGGGCTGGATAACCAGCTGTTGGAAGGGACCCGGGCACTGCAAACAAGAACTTTCCAGCTGAGCCTCAACAGACCATGTTGGGTGTTCACACCGCATGTGTTTGCCTTCCCCCATGGATCACAGACCTGTGCTGCCCCTTGTCCGACGTCTGCAAACAGCGGCTTGATATATTTTGATCCTAGTTGTTTATAGTGGGTGGGTATATTAGTTTCTCAGGGCTGCCATCACAAAACACCACAGACAGGGTGGCTGAAGACAACAGAACTTTACTCTGTCCCAGTTCTGAAGGCCCAGGTGTCCAAACTCAAGAGGTCGGCCAAGTTGCTTCCTTCCTGGGGGCTCAGAGGAAGAATCTCGCCTCTCTCTTGGATTCTGGTGGTAGCTAGCAATCCCTGGCATTCCTTGGCCTGCCGTAGGCTGGGCTTTCCCTGCCTCTGCCGTCACGTGGCTGTCTTCTCTCTGTCCCTGTGGTCTCTTCTCTTCTTATAAGGACCACTAGTCATACTGGATGAAGGACCCACTCTACTCCAGTTTGACCTCACCTTAACTCATTACATCTGCAACAACCCTACCACTAATAGGGTCACATTCTGAGGTTCTGGCAAGGACGAGAATTTGGGGTGATGCTGTTCAACCCAGTACAACGGGTCAGTGCGGTCCCTGTCACTCCAAAACACTCCACAACAGAAGTCCTCACTTGGATTGCAAACTCCCTGCCAGACAATTGGTTCTCGTGTGCCTCTGTGCCTTTGACCACACTCTACACTATTGCAACGCACACTTGGACATGAATTAGAGTCACATACTGAACACTAGCCCAGTATTCTGTAAGTGCAGGCTTCCGGGCCCACCAGGCTCTGCTGGGACAGAGTCTCTGGGGATGCACATGGGCAACATGCATTTTCCAGGGGTCCTGGGTTGTCCTGATGGGTCCAGGCCGTGCTCAGCACACTGGGGAGACTCTGGTCTGGGGTTTGACTGCAAAGAATTTGCAGTGAGAAGGAGCTGAGTTCAAATTCTCACAGGGTGTATTAGGGTTCTCCAGAGAAACAGAATCAATATGAAAAATGTGTGTGTGTATGTGTGTGTATGTGTGTGTGTGTGTGTGTGTGTGTAGAGAGAGAGAGAGAGAGAGAGAGATTTTAAGAAATTGGCTCCCAAGATTAAGGAGGCTGATAAGTCCCAAATCCACATTATGGGCTGGCAGGCTGGAGACCCAGCAGATAGCAAATGTTGCAAGTAAAATTCAAAGGCCGTCTTCTGGCAGAATTCTCTCATGCTCAGGGGAGGTCAGGCTTTTGATCTCTGCATGCTGACAACTGATTAGACGAGGCCCACCCACACTATGGAAGGCAAGCCGCTTTAATCAAAGTCCACCAATTTTAATATTAATCTCATCCTAAACACCTTCATGGAAACATCCAGAATAATGTCAACCACATATCTGGATACTGCAGCCCAGCAAAGTTGACACATAAAACTAGCCATCACATAGGGATCTCATCTAGTCCAGCAGTGAGAGAGGGCTAAAAAAAGAAGGGAACAGGGGAGGGGAGGTAGGGGCAGGTTGGCACATCTTAGGTTTGTGTTTCTCTGAGCAGGATCCTTATACCACCAGCACTGGAAGCTCCACATAGAAATGCAAATCACAGGGCCCCATTCAGGAATCACTGAATCAGAACCCGAGGGGTAGGACCCAGGCATCTACATTTTAAACAAACTCCCCCCCTCCGCCCTGGTGCCGCAAAGCGAGTTTAAGACCTCGTGTTGACCAACCGAGTGCAGACTGAGACTGGCCAAAGCGTCCATTCTACCAAACACGTCTGTCAAAAAGCACTACCTGTGGGCCTTTCTGGAAGGAAGCTACTGAGCAACACCTTGGGGCAGGAGGTGGCCCTGGAGTAGGACCTTGAGACCAATGGGATGTCATGGGTGGCAAGGGTGGAGGGCACTGAGGCACAGGAAGGACAGGGAGCGAAGGTGCACACAGGGTTGGGGCCCAGACGCAGTCCAGACGAGGACGTGGTGCTAAAGGTGGGCTCCTGGCTGGGGAATAGAAAGCACAGGATTTCAAATGTCAGTCTGTATTTCGTGTGCAAACCACAGCGGCTCCTTGACAGCCCTGAAGTGATTCTCCTCAGTTTATAGCGTCTCAATTTTAGAATCTTGGGACAATACAAAGCATCACAATAAGAGGACAGATTAAAACGCTTTTGGAACTGGCTGCCGTTCCCTGGCAGGAGCACAGAGTGACGAAGTCCGCCTGGGCCTGCAGCCCGCGCCACGTCAGGAGTGGGTTTGCGCCCCTGTCCATGTCTGAAACTCGGAGAACTTCAGGCTGGAGACTGTAAATCTCCCTCTGAGTTGGCAGTCTTTGGTGTGATTCATTCATACCAGATCCCTAGTCAGAGCCTTCCCAGGTCCCACTCCACTGGGTGCTCAGGAACTGGGTGAACACAGAACCAGAGCATGAGGCTGGGACACGTCGGAGGATTTCAGGCCAAACGTCCTCAGGTCCCCTCCTGCCTGCCGGGGACTGACGTTTCTGTTATTATTAGGTCATCGCCGTGGCATGTTTACAAACTGGCCAAACACCTCAGCCACACGAGGCCAGATGTGTGGGAGTGTTCTGGTTACTTTATCTGCGTGCTGGGTTTGCTCCGGTTTCCTCTTTGGAAAACACTGAAACCAACGTGCTTAGCAAGAGGAGATAAAATAGCTAGTTAGAGTGAAAACGTAGGAATAATGCATGAGTGTGAAGATGACCCTTGTCCTCTGGATACAAGCTTCCGCAGATCCTTGGTCCCCATCTCCCCTCTGTTCCCTGAGTCCAGAGAGGTAGGTAGGACAGAGAGTCTCATCACTCGCCTACTCTCTGCTTGAATGGACACCACGCACACATCTCAACACGCTCTTGGGCCACTCCTTCTATCTGGTGTCCAGATTCCACTGCCCACAGCTATCAGGCTTCCAAATTCAATGGTGTCATCTCCTAATTATTAAAATTTTGTTTTAAAAACTCTTCAGCCAGTTTATCTAGGACATGTCTTGCAAACCAGCCTCCCTAGAAGTGGCTCTTAGGCACTTGAGATTGGGATAAAGTTGTTTTCTTAAAAAAATACTCATGTTGAGTTTAAGAAAGAACATTGTCAACATCAGAGCATAAAACAAATAATAATTTAAGTTAAGCATTAGAAAGAAATCTCTGGCTTTATCATGATGATCGTCACCGAAATGTTTACAGGAGAATAACAGAAAATTCTATTAAAGATTTTTAAAGAGATGCCTCATTGGCGACATTAACCATTTCAGTCCTTGCAAGTTAAACTTCTCCCCTGGATTTTTGAGCACCTTCATGACAACCTCATTCCAGGGGAGATTATAACTCACCTACTGCATGCATATCTCTGTGCTGGTTATGGAGGGAAAGGTCACTCTCTTCAGGGAGTGTGCAATCTGGTTGGGAGATCAAACAAGTGTGGGTAATATTTAAGAAACAATGTCAGGCAGTAAGCCCTGCTCTGCTCCCTGCCCATCCTTCTGGATCCAGCCCAAGCCCCACCTCCTCTATGACGAAGTCCTTGGCCTCTCCAGGTGGCCCATCTCTCCTTGCCTGGGCTCCTAGATTCAAGGTTCATTCTGTCACTTCCTGGTGCATAGCCTTTACTTTTGACTTGATTGTCTTGTATGTGGTGCATTTGTTCCCAAGCTGGATGGCAATCTTTTGGGGGACCAAGATTTAATTTCTTCTGCAACTAGCTGAGACTCCGTAAGTACTCAAGTAATAAAGCGTAGGGAGCAGGCCTTCATGCGGCCCGCTCCTGGGCAACTGTTAGCTACTGGGCATCTCACAGAGAATGATCTAAAAGTCATCAGGGTCAACAGCTGTGATTAGTTATGAGCTGGGGTCTGCAAAGGCGAAAGTCAAAAGGTTATCTCTTTTCACACTAAAACCAGGCATACCCAGCCTTTTTGTGTTCAGAGCTAATTTCCGACAAACAAACAAACAAACAAACCAAAAGCACCTCAGGGACTAACCCCAGGGCCTCCAGACCATCCAGCGGAGCAATGCAGGTAGAGACATGAGGGACCTTTGAAATCTTTAATATATGCCTCAAAACGTCTCAATGAATATAATTGCAATAAAGCCAGATCTTTAATGCTTATCTCAAATTGTTATTTGTTCTACGCTCTGATGTTGACAATGTTTTTTCCTTAATTCAACATGTCTTTCTAAAAAAATCAATGTTTATCTCACTCTAAAGTGCCTACGAGCCACTTCTCCATCCAGGAATCAAAGTGAGTCATAGCTCCGGAGGTGTTAGCGGCAGCCCCTTAGGTCTGCTGGAAATGAATTTCTAAATTCTACCCAGCCTCCACATACACGGCTATTTAAAACCACCACAGTCTGAGTGGTAAATACGTCAATGCCTTGCAGTTTTCAATTCTGAGCAACAGCGGTTTTCCTGAGATTTTTGTAGTGGAATAAGATACTATAGTTTGTTGAAATGAAATCAAGCACAGTGGCTTTTAAGGTGCACAATCTTGCTGCTATGATCCGAAGGATTCACATTCTGAGTGGCGTTAGGGTGTGGACGGCCCTGGGTCCTCTCGGCTGTAGACCTCATGAGTCAACATAGAACATTCTTAGGCCTCCAACAACTGCTCCAAAGTGGCCTCGTGGACATCTGAAACACTGCCTCGTTACCGGTACTTTATGCTAGTTAAGTGCAAGGAGTTTTGAATTTGGATATAAACACTGCAGTTTAGAGCGCTTGACACCCAAGATGTATTTCTGCAAACGGTCTCATGGTCTTAAGGAAAAGCCTTGGATCTGCTGTGAGGGGTTTTCTTCATGACCCTGAATCCACCTGTGCCACCAAGAGCCAGCCTCTGACCCTCTATGTCTCCTTTGCTCAATGAGTATTTTGAGAATGAGCTGCGGAGGAAGTGTCCCGATTCCAGAAAGCTGTTGTCTAACTATCTGGTGCAGATCACTCTAGGGACAACAAGTATGTTGGCCTTGCTGCTCCACCGTCTGGGAACCCAGAACACCCCTGAACTATCACAGGGAGCAGAGGGATCCACCTGCTGAGGACTTCCAGAAAGATTCTTTCCCTTCCCCTGCTGCCTAGACCATTGGTTTACAGCTCAGACTGTGAAGAAATTCTTTTAGCTTTAAACGGAAATCGAGGCTTCAGACCGTGCCTTCTGCCCAGGATCCGTGCAGAGGGAATCCTACCATGTACTTGAGCCTGCGCAGTAATGTCCTCACACCCTCAAGCACTACTAACTTCCTCTTTTCTCCTCAGAAAACATAACCCCATTCTTTGCTCGTTAGACCTGTTCCCCAAACCTGTCATCATCTCCGTAACTCTCTTTTCAAATGATTTCTCAGTTTTCTCTTTCTCTGCAAGTTGAGAAACCTACAAGAGAGGCAGCATTGTCTTGGCGCTTCTTGCAATGGGTACGCCTTTATATTTTTGACTTGGAGTTAAATTTTAAAATTTATCTTCCTAAATTTCAGTTTCTTTCTCCTGGACTCAGTGGGCTACAGAGATCAGATTGGGGATAAGGGATCAGATTCATTTGCTCTTTTACACTTCTACCTCTTGTAAAAAAAAACAAAAAACCATTTATTCTTTGGAATATTTGTTTCTTTAATGTACTCAGATTCAAAAAAAGCTATAATACATTTCTTCAAAATACGCAAGCATTTCCAAAAAATTAAGAGATGATTTTTACCCACAGGAAATGGCCAATTCTTTAGCTATTTTAACTCCATTTACCTTGACTCGCTCAGGCTTAGGCGAGCCGACAATTTTCGATTCTTGTACCAAAATCTTCCTGCAGACTTCACACCACAACACAATTTCAGGTGACAATTTATACCCATATTTCATGTACTTTTGTACGTTCTGCTGTTACTGAGATTTAAGAGAACTCTGTGTCACGGGTGAGCTGACTAACACAGGGAGAGGGGAGGCCTTATTCATTCGTTCATGCATTCATTCACTCACACACCTATTTATTGAGCAGTATTTGGTGCTCACCACCTGTCTGGAATGCTGTGAATGATACCCAAGAGGAATAAAAAAGAGAAGACAGAGATTTTAATATCTTATACCAGTTACTAAGGGTTTCTGGTTTAAAATAAGAACAATCATACCACTCAATGAACTTTTAAATGATTGAGATATGTAAAGAAATCAGATCTCTGCCCAGACCATAAGCAAGCATTCAATAAATGATAGCTGTTACAATTATCATTATATCTCCCCATCAAGATACTTATAAAATTTTTTAATTAAAATTTAATTAAATTTTATTAAAAAATTTTTAATTGAGGATTACCCATTTGATTATCAAAAGCTTCTATATATTAAAGCTTATATATATTAAATATAAATATAAATTAAATTATATAAATAATATAATATAAATAAAATTAAATATAAATAATATACCCATTTGATTATCAAAAGCTTCTATATATTAAAGCTTATATATATTACATATAAATATAAATTAAATTATATAAATAATATAATATAAATAAAATTAAATATAAATAATATACCCATTTGATTATCAAAACTTCTACATATTAAATCTTATTTGTATTAAATATAAATAATATAAAGTATATAATAATATGTTCCTATATAACATATTTTATATTTAGATTACTATTAACTATATTGTACATAATCACATATTTATGTTAATACTATATACTTGATATTTATTATCTATTTCATTATATTATATATCGATATATTGCTATTATATGTTATAATAATATAATGACGTGTTATATAATTCTATATTTTATATTAGTATAAAGATACAAATTATATAAGTTCCACTTAAAATAGTGAGAGCAAAAAAAGTTGAGTATCCTCCAATAGCAATATAATGCAAGTCACAAATGTGAGCCATATATGAAATTTTTAATCACCCACATCAAAAAAAATAAAAAGAAACAGGTGGAATTAATTTTAATAACACCATTTTATTTAGTCCAAATAACCAAAATACCATAACCTCAACATGTAATCAATATAAAACTTTATTAATGAGATATATTACGTTTTCATACTAAGTCCTCAAAACCCCGTGTATTCTACTTTTACAGCACATCTCAATTCAGATGTGCCCGTCTTCAGACTCAAGCATGTGGCTCCTGGTGACCATATTAAATAGCGCAGCACCGGTTGACTAATTATAACTGATAATAATAATTATATAAACTGTTTGTTTCTTTTTGTTGTGCTAGTTGCCAGGAAACCCAAAGCTAAATTTGGTGCTCGATTACAGAGATTTTCTCATCCTGAGTTCCTCTAAAATTTCTCTCCCTTCTAAATGGATTTGAATATTGGTGTTTTGTGTGTCTTTTTAGAGAAGTAATTTAATACTAATAACAGCCATCATGATAATTGCTTTTTATTGTTCATAATAATACCAATTTATCACTCACTCGCTGTGTGCTAGACAGAGCGCCATAGGACTTACATGTGCCTCACAGCAAGACAACGGTCGAGCTGAGACTAGAGCTGCGATCTGATTCCAAAACCCTCCCTCTCAACTAGTCCGCTCTTGTAATGCTTATTACGATGACCCACGAGTACCACTTTGTGCCAGGAACCTCACATATACTCCATCCTTCAATCCTTAGAAGAAACTTGTGGGACAGCCACCTTGCTCCCATTGTTCAGGTTAGGATCGAGGCTCAGAGGTCAGCTCCCTAGATGAGGAATGGTTCATAAACACGAGAGCCAGCAGATGAACTCAGATTCTTAGTCCATTCACTTTCTAAAAGCTCTTTGCTTCAATTACGTACACCCGGCTTTAAAGGATCACATCCCATTTGAAGACCAACACATCACAAAGTTATTCATTCAATAGCTACATTTTGAGCTCCTTTTATGAGCCAGGCCCTGCGCCTCCCTGACCTCCAACACTAAGACAGAACCTCTGACCATATGGAGTTCATAATGGAAGAAATGCAGAGTGAAGTAGTGTGTTACTGATACTACCTGGAAATACTCAGCTGCATTTTGCAAAGCAGGTGCTAAGCACATATTTGCAAATGAACATATCTAGCGAAGACGAAATGAGTAAAATAAATGAAGAGAAAAAGCTCAAAGCACTTAGAACTCTGAGTGGACGCATGAATGTGTCAGTGTTGACTGTCACCCTTCTGCTTCTCCTAAAATGCCCCATAAGCACTCTGTGTCTCTACGCGTGTCCCCGTGAGCTGCCCAAAAGGCCAAATGCCCATGGAAGGAGACAGCCCACACCCTATCTCAGCATAACCTGATACTCAGCACCATCAGCTAAACTGCTTGGGTGGCTGATAGGGTTCACAGGATGAGAACTCGCAGCTGCTTTCTTTAATGTTTGGCAGGGCCCTTGTCAATGCATTTTATCAAGTTCGACACACGGGCTGTTGGCAAACACACGAGCAAGAGGCACTCTTGTTTTGTTTGGTGCTTCATTTTCCCATTCTCCCCCAACATCTGGGCCTGACACAGACTGATAACAAATTAATGTACGCGACTCATTGCCCCGTAAAATTATGATGCTTTCACTGAGCCGGCATCATGTAGCCCAGGTTCAGAACCTGTGACCACACAGGCAGGTGAGTACAGATGTGACTTACCGAAGCTCATTCATCAAGAACCGGTGGGCTGTCACCGACACTCCAACCCCCTCCCTAGTCTCTATTCTGACATTATATTTGATTCTAAAAATATCACAGTCTTAAGCCTAACCTTTAGATGACACCTCATTCTTCATGCTATAGTGTCCTTAATTACCCCTCAAAGCCAGTGATTTTGAAGGAATTCCTTCCCATGAGACCTGGCACGGATGAGTCCTTTTCACTGGAACATCGTATGTTTTCTGTACGCCTAGCAGAGAGTTGCTATTCAGACTGCTTTGGCTGCAAGGAACAGAAGCATGCTTGAATCAGCTCAGGAAAAGCAGGGCTTATTATAAGGACACAAGGAAAATGGAAGTGGAACAGGACGTAGAAGGCAGGTCTAGGGACTGAAGCACAGCCCCACGCAGGCTTGACCGCTCCCCCCTCTACCGCCACTCTGTCTCCTGGTCAGCTTCCTCTGCTAATCATAGCTTTTCTCACTTACGGTCTCAGACTGCACGGCCCTGACCCTCACCCATCCAGCTGCTACCCCAGCGTTCACCAATTCACATTCCCTACAGAGATCACTGTTTGGGCGCAACCCAACTTTTAAGAGCATATGTCACCAGCCAGTTCACGGATTTGTTTACCTTGAGTTGGATGCCCAACACTGGTCCGATCCGTAATGGCTTTGGGGGTGGGGCTGGATGGGAAGGATGTGGTACTAACAAGTGTGTCTAGCCAGCAAGGACCCATGAGTGGGTGGTATCCCTAAGAAGTGTTCTCCTGGATGACACTTGAAGGTTTGTCTTGCCCAGTGCAGACAAGTAAAATCACAAAATAGGCGAGTCAACTAAGAAGCATCTAGGAATTAAATACCATGTCTGACGTGGAGAAAGAAGATGAATACAGAAGATAAATAAATTAAATCCAGCTGGATTAGCTGCCGAAATTAGTATTTGTTAGCTACTTCATACGAAGCACTGTGTAAGCATTTTATATGCATTATTTCATCTAAGCCTTCCAAATATCCTGGAAATAAGTGTCCTTAACCCATTTTTATTTATAGGAACTGAGGCTTGGAGACATTACCTATGTCACCATGTGACTCAAGGTAAGGGAGCCAGGATTTGAACCCATGTAAACTTGACTCCAAAGTTCTTTCCACTATAAAACACATAGGGAAAGAGCTAAGTATTAGCATCATTCTAATCTACCTGCTAAAAAATTATAAAATACAGCTATTTCCTTGCAGACGGTACCCATATTAATATGAAGAAACAATAACTCAGAGGTGACTTGACAGCATTGCAAAATTAACAAATTGCTGGGTTATAACAATGTGAACACTTATTACTGGGAAAAAGACCAAGCCCTTAAAATAATTCATTTTAATCGACCATATAAATGATCCTTGTCACTACCAACAAAATGCAATCTGGTAACTCACTGAGCCAGTCTGCTATCATAACTCCTCTCCCTTATGCCTTTCAAGCTGAGCTGAAGGAAAATGAAAGTACCGGCCCAATCATACCTTGTCCTAAAAGAGCTCTCACAGCTTATTTCTATATTTCTTTATAACGCAAATATCAGTTTATCAATCATACCAATAAGACATTGTGTTAAGTTCTTCAAGAAATAAAATACTGCGTTTTTAAGAAAAGATTTTATTTATTTATGTGAGAGAGAAAAAGCAGGGGGAGAGGCAGACGGAGAAGCAGACTCCCCACTGAGCACAGAGCCCGACATGGGGCTCGATCCCAGAACCCTGAGATCATGACCTGAGCTGAAGTCAGGTGGTTAACCGACTGAGCTACCCAAGCGCCCTGAGAAATAAAATATCATTAAGATTCCGACCCAATCATTAAAGATTCACAAAAAAGGGAATCTAAAATGTATACAATACCCACTGTTGATCTGATGGACACTGTAACAGGAAGACATACTTTTCCTTGAGTAGAGATGGGAGAAGAGACACAGTTGTTCATAACTTTTCTTTAGCCTGTTAAAAACTGGCATTGTCAGAGCAAGGCAGAAATGTATCGCTTTTGGCCAAATAACTTTGTGAGATTAAAAAAGAAAAGCACGAGCAGATACAAAATGATCTTTGAAATCAATCTCAAAGTTTAAGCATAAGAATATATAATACTTTAGACAAAACAAATGAGCAAAGGGGGAAAAAATAAGAGGGGGAGAGAGAGAGAGAGGGAGATAAAGCAAGACACAGACTCTTAACTCTAGAGAACAAACTGGTGGTTACCAGAGAGGAAAGGGGTGGTGGGATGGGGGAAATAGGTGATGGGGATGAGGAGGGCACTTGTCATGATGAGCACCGGGTGATGTATGGAACTTCTGAATCACTATATCGTACACCTGACACTAATACTACATTGCGTGTTAACTATACTGGAACTAAAATAAAACTTAAAATACAAAAAAGAATAGATAACACTTTAGAATTGTCATAAAAAGAATCCTCACATTTAACACCATCATCATATTCTCGCTTCACTGTTCAAAGCGTCTTTAGCTTTCAGCTTTGAAATGGCCAGAGCAACTGGAGACGTAACATCAGTAACATTTCTTGGTATCAGAGTTCTTAGTTAAAAACAATGAAAGTTAATTTTAACTGATATAAGTAGAAAAGAAAGTTTATTTTTCTTTAAATATTGATGTCAAAGCCAATAGTGTGTGTTCTTTTTCAATAAACAATCTTATATAATACCAGTGGCTTCAGTATTGCTAGAAAGGCTGGAAAACCAGGTTCGTGGCTTCATAACTGCGAAGAAGTCATGCTGGCTGCAGAACTGGGTGGCCGGGGATGATGCTGCCATTACTCAACTACCCAACTACAGACGGTAGACTGGTCCACTAACCCTTCCTGTCCTCCCCACCCCCGCAGTGCTGCCCCTGCGAAGCTTCCTCACCACCCTGCCTCCTGACGCCAACGCTGGTGTGGCTGTGTCTGATGAGTAGGGCTGGTGTCTAGAATTTTCAACCCCTGTAGTGAAAAACCAGGGGGAGGCGCGAAAGGCAGGAAAGACAAAAACTGGGCAGGTATCAAGAAGGCAAATGTCTTCCACGACATCTACGTGGGACTCTGTTCTGGGGTAGACCCTGATTCAAATGACTCGAGGAAACTTCAGGCCTGGCACCAGATACACGGAACAACAGAAAAGATGTTTTAAGAGATGCTTTGGTCCTTAGGAAGGTCCAGAGAAAGTCACTAGGGAGGGGTCTGAGTCGGAAATCTGAAGCAGGGGTGGCTTGGAATCAGATTGCTGGATGGCACAACTGATTGTAAAGAAAGCCATATGGGCTCATTTGGATGGTCTGTTAATGGCCATTTTAAAAAATAAATATTTATTTTAAAATAGTTTTAGACTTGACAGAAAAGCTGTGAAGATAGTACAGAGAGTTCCCATATCCCTCCTTTCCCCCTCTTTATGAACATCTTATATTAGTATTGTATATTTGTCACAAATAATGAACAAACACTGATGCATTATTATTAACTGAAGCCCATACTCTATTCAGATTTCCTAATGTCCTTTTTCTACCTCAGGATCCCATCCCCAGTACCATACTACCTTTGGTCCTCATGTGTCCTTAGGTACCTTATGCCCGGAAAATTGCTCAGACTTCTCCTTGTTTTTGATGACAGTTTTGATTAGTGCTCAGGTATTTTGCAGAAAAGCCACCAACTGGGTCTGTCTGACATTTTTCCTATGCTTGGACTTCAGTTATGTGTTTAGGGGAGGAAGACCATGGAGGTGAAGTGCCCTTCTCATCACATCACATCACATCAAGAGGCCTTATCACTGTTGACATTGACCTTGACCACTTGACTAGTGCTCATCAGGTTTCCCCACGGTGAAGTTTCTCTTTTCCCCTTAGCATTCTCTGCTCTACGGACAGAAGTCACCATGTGCAGCCTGCGTGGGGGAACCCACCTAAGTTACCTGGAATTCCTGAATAGGGGAAGTATATAATTTTTTTTTTAATTTTATTTATTTATTTGACAGAGAGAGACACAGCGAGAGAGGGAACACAAGCAGGGGGAGTGGGAGAGGGAGAAGCAGGCTTCCCGCGGAGCAGGGAGCCCGATGCGGGGCTCGATCCCAGGACCCTGGGATCATGACCTGAGCCGAAGGCAGACGCTTAACGACTGAGCCACCCAGGCGCCCGGAAGTATATAATTTTTTATTGCCTTCTAGCATGTGGAAAGTTTTTTAACCAAATAACTAGCCAACCAGATACAGCATTTTGATTTTTTTAAATTAGTTATGTAGTTAGTATTTATCTTAAAAAATAACCCATGAATCCAAGGCTGCCTGAGTGGCTCAGTCAGTTGAGCATCTGCCTTTGGCTCAGGTCATGATCTGAGGGTCAGGGGATCGAGCCCCATTTCGGACTCCGCCCTCAGTGAAGAGTCTGCTTAAGATTCTCTCTCTTGGGACACCTGGGTGGCTCAGTCGGTTAAGCATCTGCCTTCAGCTCAGGTCATGATCCCAAGGTCCTGGGATCAAGTCCCGCATCGGACTCCCTGCTCCGTGGGGAGCCTGCTTCTCCCTCTGCCTCTGCCTCTCTCTCTCTCTCTGTCTCTCATGAATAAATAAATAAAATCTTAAAAAAAAAAAAAAGATTCTCTCTCTATCTCCCTCTGCCCCTCCCCCTCCTCTCTCTCTCTAATAAATAAATAAATCTTTAAAAAAAATAACCCATGAATCCAGAGAAGACCAGAGGTGACTATTTCTTTAGTACCTTGACTCCAGGTCTTGTAATATTAAACCCAGACATAACTATACAGTTATTTATTAAATGTCATGGTAGGAAAAATAGGTATTTAGCAAATACTGAAGCAGTATTTATATCAGCATTTTAGATATTTCATATGTTTTGATGGTTGGTTTTTATGGAAATTTCTTGGTTTATATATAGACTTAATTATGGCAAGATGGATACAATCTTTACCAGATTTAATATTGGTACAGAGAAATGAATATAAGAGACTACTTTTTGGGATGGGTGATTGGATAACTTTTTAAAGATTTACAGGTTTGTAGCATGTGTATCATCCCAACCTCCACTCTGTTTGAAATCTCAGCCTATTGCTGTGCTACCAAAAAAAAAAAAAAGTATGCAGGGACCACTGTCATTACAAAATTCTATTTGCACTTTTATATACTGTGAAATTGCATACCAAAGTTTACTAACATCATTTCTGAATAAATTCCAGTTTTGTACTTAAAATTGTACTTCTTTTCCTTTTTTTAAAGCTTATATTTATTTATTTGTCAGAGGGAGGGAGAGAGAGCACAGGCAGGGGGAGTGTCAGGCAGAGGGAGAAGCAGGCTCCCCGCTGAGCAAGGAGCCCCTTGTGGGACTTGATCTCAGGACCCTGGGATCATGACCTGAGCCAAAGGCAGATGCTTAACCAACTGAGCCACCCAGGCATCCCTGTACTTATTTTCTTAAAGTATATTCAGATTGGTTTAGACCATATCATAAACATCTTGTATCTGAGTTTTCTTTGCAATGTTCTGAGTGATGAGAGCAGGCATTTTAAACTTGGGGAGCGCAGCCCTGAAGAGCCCTCCTCAGAGTTGGGGGGCAGATGAGGGACAGAGTCCTGTGGCATGAGGAGAGAAGGATCCAGAGATGGGAATGGAGAAGCAAAGCTACAGCTATTAGGATTCCAACCTATATATCTGAAGGCCAAGGTAATAGGAACTAAAATTTCAGTCAGGAGAATGGGCTGAAGGGGCGCCTGGGTGGCTCAGTCGGTTAAGTGTCTGACTCTTGGTTTTGGCTCTAGTCATGATCTCAGGGTTGTGAGATGGAGCCTGCTTAAAATTGTCTCTCCCTAGCAAGGGCAAAAATGAACTATTGGGACCTCATCAAGATAAAAAGCTTTTGCACAGCAAAAGAAACAGTCAACAAAACCAAAAGACAACCGACAGAATGGGAGAAGATATTTGCAAATGACATATCAGATAAAGGGCTAGTATCCAAAATCTGTAAAGAACTTCCTAAACTCAACACCCAAAGAACAAATGATCCAATCAAGAAATGGGCAGAAGACATGAACAGACATTTTTCCAAAGAAGACATCCAAACAGCCAACAGACACATGAAAAAGTGCTCAACATCACTCAGCATCAGGGAAATCCAAATCAAAACCTCAATGAGATATCACCTCACACCAGTCAGAATGGCTAAAATTAACAAGTCAGGAAACGACAGATGTTGGTGGGGACGTGGAGAAAGGGGAACCCTCCTACACTGTTGGTGGGAATGCAAGCTGGTGCAGCCACTGTGGAAAACAGTATGGAGGTTCTTCAAAAAGTTGAAAATAGAGCTATCATACAATCCAGCAATTGCACTACTGAGTATTAACCCCAAAGATACAAATGTAGGGATCCGAAGGGGTACGTGCACCCCGATGTTTATAGCAGCAATGTCCACAATAGCCAAACTGTGGAAAGAGCCAAGATGTCCATCGACAGATGAATGGATAAAGAAGATGTGGTATATATATATACAATGGAATATTATGAAGCCAACAAAAAGAATGAAATCTTGCCATTTGCAACGACGTGGATGGAACTGGAGGGCATTATGCTGAGCGAAATAAGTCAATCAGAGAAAGACACGTATCATATGACCTCACTGATATGAGGAATTCTTTTTTTTTTTTTTTTTAAGATTTTACTTATTTATTTGACAGAGAGAGACAGTGAGAGAGGGAACACAAGCAGGCAGAGTGAGAGAGGGAGAAGCAGGCTCCCCGCTGAGCAGGGCGCCTGATGCTGGGCTCAAATCCAGGACCCTGGGATCATGACCTGAGCCGAAGGCAGACGCTTAATGACTGAGCCACCCAGGCACCCCAATATGAGGAATTCTTAATCTCAGGAAACAAACTGAGGGTTGCTGGAGTGGTGGGGGGTGGGAGGGATGGGGTGGCTGGGTGATAGACATTGGGGAGGGTATGTGCTATGGTGAGCGCTGTGAATTGTGCAAGACTATTGAATCACAGATCTGTACCTCTGAAACAAATAATACATTATATGTTTAAAAAAAAAAAAAGAAGAAGAGGAAGATAGCAGGAGGGGAAGAATGAAGGGGGGAAATCAGAGGGGGAGACGAGCCATGAGAGACGATGGACTCTGATAAACAAACTGACGGTTCTAGAGGGGAGGAGGATGGGGGGATGGGTTGGTCTGGTGATGGGTATTAAAGAGGGCACGTTCTGCATGGAGCACTGGGTGTTATACACAAACAATGAATCATGGAACACCACATCTAAAACTAATGATGTAATGTATGGTGATTAACATAACATAATAAAAAAAATTGTTTCTAAAAAAAAAAAAAATTGTCTCTCCCTCTCCCTCTGGTCCCCCACCACCACTTGCATATGTGCTCTCTCTCAGAAAAAGAGAGAGAGAGAGAGAGAGAGAGAGAGAGAGAATGGGTTGAAAACCAAGCAATCGGGCTAAACTCCAAGCAGCAGATGTGTGTTGGCACTTCCTTCCTCTTTTCTGAGCCTCACACAAGCCCCTGGGTGATCCTGAACTTGACTGTGATGCCAGATGACACCGATGTCTTATCCTTGGGTTAAAACATTGACTTTGGCTCTTCCCATCCCTAACTCCTACCCATTGCAGCTAACCCTACTGATAGCAGCATGCCTCCCTCAGGCACAACAGAATTAGCATGAGTTCTTGGAGTCTAATTGGCATCCTAGAAATAAGAGAATTCTTAGGAAACATTGAAAACAAGGTTAATCCAGGCTTTTGGCCATTTTCCAGTCCTGAAATTGTAAAATCAACACAGCTGAATTTTAAAACAAGAGTCCCCATTCTTTAACACCCTGCCATCACCGGAGAGCAACCTTTGATATTTCCGACTTGGCTAGAAATTAGTTAATTGCAAGTCCTACTCACATTACTTGGAATAAAAACATGTTTTGGAAAGAATGCTTGAAAATACCTTTAGGAGAGCGCATGGAGTTGTTGGCTTTTCAAGATTTGCTCATCGTGCGTTTACCGAGTGTAGTTTGACACGGGTCTGACTTCACTGGTTTCGAGAGGCTTTGTAGCATTTTCACTCCGGAAAAATAAGAGTTTTATTACTCAATCATGATGGTGAAGGGAGGCGGGAGATGGCGGTGGCTGAACGTGTATTTGGAAACTACTAGGTACATTAAAGGACACATGAAGCTTAGGCTCTAATATCCTTGAGTGTCCCCATAGAAGTCTGAATCTGGACTGGCTGTCAGAACAAACCATGTCTCTGGGTCCAGACAAGGATTCAATATACAGGTATGAGTAGCCATCACATGTATGACTAGCCATCACATGATCACATGTGTGACTAGCTATCACACGTAGGACTAGCTACCACATGCCTGACAAGCTATCTCATGTATGACAAGCAATCACATACATGATTAGCAAGCCACACAGGTTTTTAACACAGCACTTACGGGTTATAAGGTATAGGTCTTTCTGCGTAGCATTTTCAATAGGTTGTGAACACAAATAAGGCATAGATAACAGGTAATACGGAAGTCCACTGTATATTGTCCTGTAAACCTTCTCAAATGTCACCACAGTTAATCTTCTTATCAGAAGCACTGTAAAGAAGTCTTGCAGAGCCCTCTGGCCCACTGTCACCATCTGCCTCTGTGGGACAGTGAAACCCCTGGGTCTGGGGGAAGGGTGGCAAAAAGGAAAGCTTTTAGGTTCAAGAAGCACAAGACCCATAAAGGCAACTTAACCTATCTAAACATCATAGAAGGAGTTGGAGAATAGAGCCTTCAGAAGTCTATTCCCATCCCCATTCTAAATCCACAGAGACAGAAGACTTCCACGCCCGTTATCAAATCAGTGACATTGTTTCCCTGGGCTGTCTACTTCTCGCAGCCATGGTTCCCCAGGCCGAGGGGAAGCACGTAGCAGCAGAAAGCACTAAAGGGCAGAAACAAAGACACTGGATGTGATTGCATGGCTTGAGCAAATTACACCATAAAGTAGAGTATCTTGAGGAATTGATTATTGGTCATGGCTCCAGGATACGGCTTCTCAAATTGGTCTTGAGTCAACAGGAACTATTAGTATACCATCTAGTCAGCAATCTGGGTGACTCTGTGCCACACCTGTGCTAGCTGGGAAGGGAGGTGTACGTAGAAGATATCAAGAAGAAGAAGATAACGGCTCTGCCTTCAAGAACACCAAATTTAATGAAACAGAAGATAAGTATTATAAACATTTCTTTAAATGACAAGACCTTTAGGGTATTAATAAGTGACATTAATGAGTCATAATGCATCCAGAAAAGGGTAACTGGGCTGACGAGAGGACAAGAATCTAAAAAAGAATGGCCCAAAGATTAGAGTTTTGTTTTCCTAAAAACCAGAGGACTGTGAAGGGCACAGGGCGTGTGCATATGGGGATATGTATATGTGGGGTAGAGTAATGTGACTGCTCTTTTCAAATATTTAAAAGCAGGTGTGGGACAGCCTTATGCTTTGTTCTTGAGGCCGACACCAGAACATGTGGCAGGAAGCTGAGACAGAAGGACAGGTTTCCCCCGAGCATTTCATTTGCTTCTGGGCCTTCTCCACCCCCAGGCAGTTAGGTAGGACCATGTGACCAGCCCTGGTCAATGCGGTATGGAAGGCAGTGGCTGGTATCACTTCCAGACAAGGCAGAGAAGAGATGGGGGCTGCTTATTACTGCAGCATATCCTCTCATATCCTAGCTGATAGAGAAATTACATGGAAGGAGATTTGGGACCAAAAAAACCTAAGCAATTTGAACTGTTGGGACAGATTATTTGCTATTCACGCTGCCTGCCTTGTTCTAGAAGTGTTCAAAGAGAGGCTGAATGTGGAACATAGAATTCCTGACCTGGGTGAATAGATTTGGTTACTCCTGGGGAAGAAGGCAGTTCAGGGTCTTACCTTTAACTATACATACAAATAAATAACTTGAAAACATTTAAAACTTAGAAATCTTGAGTTAAACTGTATACATCTACAGATAGGTATTACTTTCAGATAGCAAACCATTTTCTAAATTTAAAAGAAAAGGAAAACACTGGTCAGTTTGACTACGTAAAATGTTACAACTTTGTCAGTCATATAATGCCATTATAAAACCAAAATGCAGACAGCTGAGGAAAATATTTACTAAATATGACAAAATATCAATATTCTTATTGTCCTGGTGGTCTTATCAAGTAACTAACAAAAAGGTAAGACTCTAACAAGTAAATTGACAAAAGACATGAACAAAATATATACAAAGCCATAATAAGCTCATGAAAAAAATGCAAACATCATTGATAATTTTAACTCTATTGTTAACAAAGGGAAGAAAATAAAAGAAAAATGACTGAGACACAATGCTGGTGAAGCCACAGTAAAATGAGCATTCTTCTTTCACAAAGCCGGGAGGAGCAAAAATTGGTCTGGCCTTTCTGGAGGGACATTTATAATACATATTCACTCTTGGCCTTGTAACTCCATTTCTAGAAACTTATACTGAGGTATTGAAAGATGTACACGATGATTCCCACACAAGCACTATTTATGATGCTGAAAAATTGATACAAACACCAAAAATCAGAGGAAAGGAAATAAAGGAGAGCATACCCATGACACGAAATACTATGCAGTCATTAAAAGCCACATATGAGAATTTGGAATAACGAGACGGAAAACACTTCCTGAAGTAACATCAAGTTGAGAAGACAAATACATACATACACACACATTTTGTGAAAAATGAGTAAGCATAGAGACATCACCAAAAGTATTAATGTTTTATTATTTTGTTTGTTTTAAAATTCTCTATTCACTTCTGATGATTCGATTTTTCTTCACTAAAAGACATTGCTTTAATAATTAGAAAAAAAATCTAACACAAATTATAGTACTCACTGCCAGAAGGGACTGGTAAAAAAAAGCACCTCTCACTAATTTTGGGTGGGCATGTATATTCCTACAAACTTCCTCAAAAGCAACTTGGCAATAGCAGCAAGTCCTCTAAAATGTTTGTGCCCTTGACTCTCCTTGACTTCTATCATTTCTGGCTAGCTATCCTAAGAATTAGCCTCCAGTGAAAACTAAGATGTGATTTTCTTTTTAAAAAAAATATATTTTCTTTATTTATTTGAGAGAGAGAGAGCATGAGCAGGGGGAGCGGCACAGGGAGAGGGAGAAGCAGACTCCCCACTGAGCAGGGAGCCTGACTCAGGGTTTGATCCCAGGACCCCAGGATCATGACCTGAACCGAAGGCAGACGTTTTAACCGACTGAGCTACCCAGGTGCCCCCAAGACGTTATTTTCAATGTTATTTATAATAGTAAAAATTTGGAAACTTAAATGTCCAGAAGTAGAGGAATAATTAATTTATGATCTACAATACAGTACTGTGCAGTCCAGTCACTGAAAATAATGTTTACACAGCACTTTCAATGACCTGGGAATATATGATGTAATACTAAGCTTATCAAAGAAAAGTATACATATTCACAAATATATATTCATAACATGGTCTCAAATATACAAGAAAAATGCATTAAAAACTGTCTATGAATGGTTGGATTATGGGCAATTTTATTTGTTTCTTTGCTTTTCATACTTCTATGTTTTTACATCGAGCATATATTTCTAGAAGTCAAACTTTTTAAAAAGTACAATGCAAAAATAAAAAGACCAAGCTCCTGCTATTTTTACTGTGTTTTAACATTACTTTTTACACCGAGAAAGAGAAAGAACAGACCGTCCGCCCACTGATGTTACTTCCACATTGCCAGAATTGTTCACATCTCGGACCTCCGGACACTTGACCTACTGGCAGCCTCTGACAGAGATGATGCCACCCTTCACTTTCTTCCCCGGCTCCCTGCTCCCCTCCCCACGGGTCACACTCTCATCCCCCTTTGCTGGTTCCTTGCCATCCCCTAACTGGCAAATGTTGGAGGTCTCTGACCTCGGCCACTTCCTTGTTTACACCCTCTTTCCTGATAATTCCATCTTCTTTCATGGGTTTAAACAGCATCTCTACGCCGATGTATCCGAGTGCATGTCTCCAACCCAGACAGGCCCTTGGCTCCTATCAGACTTAGCAATCAATGTGTGAGTGGACCTCTCTGCTTTTATCTAAGAGACTTTACATGTCAACTCCTGATTTCACCTGCATCCCTCCAGGGAGCACTCCAACCGACACAGAGCTGCTACACCTGCCATCTCTCCCTTTGGGGGATACGGCAACGCCATTCTTCTGGAAATTGGAATTCTCTATTTCCCTTGAACCCCACTTCCAAACTCTCAGCAAGATTTTCCAGTTCTACCTGCAAAGTACATCCAGAATGAACCACTCTCCGCACCTCCATGGTGACAGCTCTGGGCCCCGCTGCCTACTCCTCCCTCCCAGCTGGGTCTGGGGTGAGTTCTCCTCTCCTGGCTCCGCCTGCCCCCCTTCAGTCTCCTTGACGTAGCAACAGAATAAACCCCTCTCCCCAAAACCCTCACTACTTGCATCTCACCCGGACTATAAGTCAAAGTTCTATGATAGCCTGGAAAGTTCTACGGTGGCCTGCCCTCTGCCGGCTCTCCCACCTGCTCTGGCCACCCTGGCCTCCTTGCCACGCTTCCAGCGTCCAAACCTGGCCCTGCTTCGGGAGCTGTGTGCATGCTGTTCCTTCTCGGCAACACTCTCCAGATGTCTGCAAGCTCAAGGCAGCTTCTGCCCAAATGCCATCTTCTCCGCGACACCTTACCTGGTTACCCGACATCAGAGAGCTGTCCCCAACACCCAATGCCTCTCACCCTGCTTCACTCCTCTGTAGAGCAGCAATCTCTACCTGGCATGCTGCATGTTTACTTGCTGTTTGTTTATTGTCTTTTTCCCCTTCACTAGAATGTGTGCTCCATGAGGACAGAGGCCCCACTGTATTCCCAGGGCCGGGAACAGTGTCTGGCATGTAATAAGCAGTCAAATACTCATTGCCTAAGTGGATGAAAGCCATAAATGGTAGAAAGGAGCTCAGGACACCTTGTGCCCACAGGCAAGCTATTGGGAACTTGGTACTGAGGGACTGTCGCTGCCTTATCTCCCAAACGTCAGACGCACTGCACACTTGGAAAATGCTAGACATATAAAAAGGACAAAAGGAAGCTTTTGCTCTATCCTGGGGCTTTATCCAGCATCTGTTCCTTCACTCATTTTCCGTTCTTAAGAGCCGTCTGGGTGCAGAGTTTGGTGCTGTGCCCTGCTCCAGTCCCAAAGGGGCCCCCTCAGGGGTGTGGTGGGCTGAGGGCTTCCAGCCGGGAGACTGCCTTGTTTGTTTGTTTTCTGAGAAGCCTTAAGTCATTGGAACATTGGAACAGCTGAGGCAATCTCCAGGATGCTCCAAAGAATGACATAAAGCTTATGATTATTCCACTTATGTAGTAATCATCACTGTGGACCAGGCACTCGATATACATTACCTCTAATCCTTACAACAAAGCCAAGTATCATTATGCACATTTTCCCGAGGCAAACACTGAAAGCAAATGCTCTGGCTAAGCGCTAAGTCTGCGCTCTCCTTCTACGATCTTCTATGCCTCCCTGAGTTCAGACCTCGTCCTCATGATTCTTTATGTCATAAAGAATGTCCGTGTTAGCTAGTTACAAATAATTTGAAAAACATACACATTGACACACTTCACCCTTACCACAGAGATTTAAACTAAACAGAAAATAAAAATTTAACTCCATTTAGAGTAAACATAAAAAACACCCAAATAACTCATTCATTCATTCATTCCACAAATGGTTAGAGCCCCTACAATGTGCTGGCACCATGCGAGGTCCTGGAGATACAGCATCCAACAAAAACAAAATTTTGCTTTCATTTAGCTTACGGTTTATTAATGAAAACAATAAGCACAATCAATAAGCAAATATATGGTACGTCAGAAGGTGATAAGGCCCCAAATAGAACAGGGAAAGAGCATGAAGTGTGCAGGGTGGGAGTGAAGATTTTGGTTTTAAACTGGGTGGTCTTGGTTGGCCTCTCTGTGCTGGTCAGAGTGGGGGAAAATCCTGAAGGACAGACGGGGCAGCAGTTACGTAGTGTCTGGGAAGAGGCTCCAGGTAGAAGGACCCACCAGCACAGAGACCCCGAGAGAGAGAAGTGTGCCTGGTATGCTCAGAAAGATGAGTGCTCCTGGATTGTAGGGACAATGTAAGGATCACTCTGGCTGCTGGAATGGGAACCAGGACCGAAGTAAGGGGCCAGTTAGGGGGTCAAAGCAATAGTCCAGATGGAGAAATAGAGATGCCGTGGATCAGAGTCAAGGTCAAGAGAAGCAGTTATTCTGATGTAATAATGTATGGGATTAGCAAATAGGTAGGTTAGGAGACTGCCCTCTAAAGTAGATTTTTCTAAAGATTTTATTTATTTATTTGAGAGAGAGAGAGAACAAACATGAGCAGGGGAGAGAGGCAGAGGGAGAGGGAGAAGCAGACTCCCCACCGAGCGGGGAGCCCTACTCAGTGCTCAATCCCAGGATCCCGAGATCATGACCTGAGCCGAAGTCAGACACTTAACGGACTGGTGCCCCAAGGTAGATTTTCACTTTAGTATAGAGCATGACAAATTCCTGTAACTAACCATATCGCCTAGTATGCTTCCATTCACAGAAACTGTGCACCTCACTTCGGCACACATTTCTATGTAAGCAAGGTATACCCATGGTTGCCTTAAGAAGGTTATCATCAAATATATAGGGTAAAGACAAAAGGGTTTTTCAAGCTTGTTTAAAACCATACTTCCTTATCTAGTTAAATTTTCAAAAGTCAAATGTCCCTAGGAAGTCCCAATAAATGAAACTATGGAAAAATATGCCAAAGGTTCCTGCCAGAGTCAAACACATGCATCCATGAGGAAAGGAGCTACTGTCTACTGAATGTCTCAAAAGTTCAAGGAATTTGCCTTCAAAGTTTTTTTGGACAAAGACGCCTCTGAGCTCACATTCTTTCCTACGGAGTATAATGATGCTTTGCAAGAAGGGGAAACCATTTAGAGGCGGAATCAATGCAGGGCTTCTTACGGACAGAGAGACATTGGTGACAAAGAGGGTTTGCAGCACACATGGAGATGCTGTGGGGAGGGTCAGGCACACCATGAACGTCGATGGCATCGTCGAAACGATTCCTTAACCTGATCAGTCACTGAAACCTTAAGACCTTGAGGCAAAGACTACAGCACATAGAAACAGAACAAACACCAAAGGGTTGATTTCTCTTTCATTTAGTAAGTCCATATACATCAAAAAGATTGGAGAAGAGTGAACAATTTAATGGCAAGTGTACTCACAGCATGGGCTTTCTGTTTTCCTGAGGGTTTTTTTTTTTCCTGCTCAATAAAAGGTTTAATGTATTACTATTTTTCTCTTTTTAACCAGTTCAATAAAACGTCTCCCCTTCTTGTAAAACATTAGGATTGGGCAGGACTTCATCCATCATACCTGTTCAAATTCCTGAGTATTTTCATGAAGAAACAATACCCAGGAGAGGTTAAGTCCCTTGCCCAGTATCACAAAGCTGCTGAGGGCAGGGCTGGGGCTGGACCCCAGGCTCACTGGTTTGTGTAGCTCCGGTCTCTCTGACTAACTTCAGCAGGGCTATCATTTAAAAAAAAAAAAAAAAAAAAAAAGGCTGTAGAAAACCAACTGAAAATGTACGGCTAACACTTAATTATGATCTAAAAACTGAACTCATTCCTTTTCTACATATACCTCTATGTGCCAGGCAGCCTGCTAACTGTGGGAATGACAGTGAAGAAGGCCAGCACAATCCCTGTCCTCAAGGAGCCCGCAGTCTAGTGAGAAGACAATTAAACAAGTAATAAAAATGAAGCACAATGACGTTCCCATAGGGGAAGCATGGTACCCTGTGGAAGCAGAAGTCATGCTCACTGTGGGAGATTTAAAAATCGCGCGTGGGACGCCTGGGTGGCTCAGTCGTTTAAGCGTCTGCCTTCGGCTCAGATCATGATCCCAGGGTCCTGGGATCGAGTCCCTGCTTCTCCCTCTGCCTCTGTCTCTCTCTCTCTCTGTCTCTCATGAATAAATAAATAAAATCTTTAAAAAAATAAAAAATAAATAAAAATCACGCATGCGTGTGCACATGCACGTGTGTGTGTGTGTGCATGCATGCGTGCTTGGGAGGGTGACAGGTGTTGGCAAAGACTCACTCATCACCTGCCCTCAGAACAAACCCTACTTTATCCTCGATCTTGCCATCCATCTGAAATCCTGAGCTAGGATGCTGGGAGTCACCTTGACTTCTCTTGCTCCTTCACCCTCATATCCAGGAAATCGTCATGTTCTGGCCTTTGGATGCTTGTCATCCTTGAGGCTGTCTCCCTCCCCCATCCCTAACACCATCTAGTCCGTGTCTCACCCTGACTCCTAGCAGAGTCTCATAGCACTTCTGGGGTTCAGTCTTGCTCTCTTCAATTCGGTCGTCTGTCCAATAATCTGTCTAAAATGCAATTTGGACTGTGTGACTCTCCTGCTGAAAACTTTTGACGGCTCCCTGTTGGCTAACTAAGGATGAAGTCCAAGCTTATTAACATGGCCCCAAAGCGCCCAGGAGTCAGCCTGGCCTACTTGTCCAGCTTTCTCCCCACCTTCACCTCCTTCGCTGGATAGGCCAACAATGCCGGCTGCTCTGACCTCCCCAGAATGCAGCCTGCTCTTTTATGCATCTTTGTTGTCACTCACCAGGGCTGTCTCTGCTGTCACTCCTCCCCCCTCCCATCCTGGTTCATCCTCTTTGACTCAATTCAGGCATCTCTCAGGAAACCTTCCCTGGCTCCCCCTTCCCAAAAGCTGTGTTAGGAATGCTTCTCTCTGTCACATAATACCCAGCATCGTCCACATGGAATTATGGTCATTTGTCTATGGCTCAGTTTCCGTGTCTAGCTTTTCACCTCCTGGAGGACAAGGATTGCCTCGCTCACCTTTGCACGCTCAGCACCTAGCACAGTCCTGATACACAATGGGATGTCAACACATGTTTGTTTAACACAGGAACGATTGTTGCAGATATTACATGTGGGCAATGCTCAGCCCAGTGGCAGTCCAAAATGATACTATTATATGTGGAAGTGGAAGATTGGGGTTCTGGTTTCCCAAAAGTGGAATAATTGATTTAAGTTTCCTCAAACTTACTGGTTTTGGCTAGACAGATCATAACACAGAAAGCTGTCCACGTTATCAAAAGACAACTGTTTTTTTACTAAAGAGATATAAAATCAGTATGTACTCCGATTTTAAGTGCTAAAAACTAGCACAGCCCTAGTTCCAGGTCACACCCTCATTGTTTCTCGAATATTGTGAGGTAGGAGCCGGGCACCTGGGCAGGGCTCCGTAAGTGACACACTGCCTGTGGATGTCAGCATCCCAAATAGCAGATAACCAATACGACACACATTTACCTTCCTTTCTCTGAGTAGGTTTACCCATCTTCAAAATTAGTACCTATTTTGTAAACACTGCTGGGACCCTGAAGGAGGTCTCTGGAAGGAGAGAAACCTCAGAAAGTGTTTAGAGAGAAAACAGGCCAGCTAGACTTTTAAATGATTACCAAGGATAGTGAACTATCTACTGATCATCTGCAAATTTTATAAATGAAAAGTGACTGTTCGCTAACCAGATGTCATCTGAACTTCAAATTGCAAATTATACAATCAGTATGAAGAGTATGTATGACCAGCCAATCGCTACAAATGCAAACATGCATACCATTTCTCTTAATATATATAGCACACTTGCTTTAGTTTCAGCACAGTGGGTGTTTGGAGGACTTTTATACCATATTCCAGTGGTGTTTATTTATAATACTGTACTCCAGTGATGTTTATTTATAATATTGTACTCCAGTGGTGTTTATTTATAATATGGGTATGGCGTGTACTATCACATCGCAACACATTATATGCTTCCATGTGAGCCTTTCCTTTCTGCCCAGATCTATTTCTACCTTCCTTCTCAAGCCCAAATTTAAAAAATGTATCTTGTCAAATTGTGATAAATTGTTACCTGAATAGCAAAGAACTTGCTAACTAGAAGTAACTCCAGTCTTCTCTAAGTACATCCTTTATGTAACAAACTGAATCTACTCTTTGTACCTCTGTAAACTTGAAAAAAAGAGGGGGGGGGTAGTCAGCAAAACAGTTGGATTAGTCCCAAGAAGGCTCAAACATCTAATAAAAAACATTTTTAAATGAAGTATTGCTTTTAACTTAAAAAAAAAATAGTATAGTTTGGTGCAGAACTCATCTAAAAATAGGTCTTTGGCAAAAAAAAAAAAAAAAAAGAAAAAGAAAAAAGCTTTCTGCCCTTAAATATCCTTAAATATTAAGGCTGTGTGATTGTGTGTTGGTGTGTACTTACCTACACGTGTGTTGTACCACATGGTTGCAAAATGGTAACTTTGGCTCAAAAAAAAAAAAAAGAGAGAGACAGAAAGAAGGCTTTACTGAGTTCTTCAACAAAAACTAAAATGTAAATTTTCATTGAAATGCTTTCAAGAAATTGTAGACATAGTAAATACTGATTTTGTTACATAAATGTAAAACTTCAAAAAATATACAAAATATCAAGAAAAATGAATCTGATTTTTTTATATCTAGAATAAAAGTATTTTTAAACGTTTTGTGAAACCTAAATCTCTGTTCTTTTTAAATTATGGATTATCTTGTGCTCTGTGGCATCTAACTCCAGATTTCCAGATGTTCCCTTGCTGTTTCATTTCTACCTGGCCAGGGTTTTATTTTGCCCTGGGATGGTCCTTTTTTGTTTTGTTTTGTATTTGTTTGTTTTATTGAAGTATAGTTAACTAGCTTCAGGTGTACAACATAATGATTGGACAACTCCATAGTTACGCTGTGCTCACCACAACTGTAGCCACCATCTGTCACCATAAATTGCTATTCCAATACCTTTCATCTCCATGACTTATTCATTCCATAACTGGAAGCCTGTACCTCTCACTCCCTTTCATCCATTTTGCCCATTACCACATCCTCTCCCCTCTGGCAGCCACCAGTTTGTTCTCTGTATTTTGGGGTCTGTATCTGCTTTTTATTTTTGTTGTTTTTTTTAGATCCCACATATAAGTGAAATCATACAGTATTTATCTTTCTCTGTCTGACTTATTTCACTTACATAACACCTTCTAGGTCCATCCATGTTGTCACAAATGGCAAGATCTCATTCCTTTTTAATGGCTGAGTAATATTCCATTATATATATATATGTGTGTGTGTGTGTGTGTGTGTTACACACACATATATATATGTGTAAAATACACCACATATTCTTTACCCATTCATCTATTGACAAACACTTAAATTGCTTCCATATCTTGGCTACTGTAAATAATGTTACATATAGCTTTCTGAATTTATATATAACTTTCCAAATTAGTGTTTTCATTTTCTTTGGGTATAATACCCCTAGTGGAATTACTGGATGGGATGGTATTTCTATTTTTAATTTTTAAAGGAAACTCCATTCTGTTTTCCACAATAGCTGTATAAATTTACATTCCTACCAATAGTGCATGAGGGCTCATTTTCCTTCACATCCTCATGAACATTTGTTCTTTCTTGTCTTTTCCATACTAGACATTCTGATGGGTATAAGGTGATATCTCATTGTGGTTTTGATTTGTATTTCTCTGATTATTAGTAGTGTTGAGCATCTTTTCATGTATCTCTTGGCTCTCTGCGAATTTTCTCTGGAAAAATGTTTATTCAGCTCTTCTGCCCATTTTTAATCAGATTATTTATTTTTTGTTTTTTGTGTTTTTTTTTTTTGGTGTTGAGCTGTATATGTTCTTTATATATTTTGGATATTAACCCCTATCAGATATGTCATTTATAAATATCTTCTCCCACTCAGCAGGCTGACTTCATTTTGTTGATGGTTCCCCTCATTGTGCAAAAGCTGTTTGTTTTGGTTTAGTCCTAATAGTTTATCTTTGCTTTTGTTTCCCTTCTCTGAGGAGACCTATCTAGAAAAATGTTGATAAGGCTGATGTTAAAGAGATTACTGCCTATGTTTTCTTCTAGGAGTTTTATGGTTTCACATTTAGGTCTTTAATCCATTTTGAGTTTATTTTGGTGTGTGGTAAAAGGAAGTGGTCTAGTTTCATTCTTTTGCATGTAGCTGTCCAATTTTCCCAGCATCATTTATTGGAGGGATGTTTTTTCCCCATTGTATATTCTTGCCTCCTTTGTTGTAGATTAATTGAGGAGATCCTTTTGTCTTAAGGAAAGGGAGAGGGGAGTACCCAGGTACATATATGTGTTGTAGGAGTGGTATGACATAAGTGGGGGAAGAGATATTTGCAGTACGATTTTAGCTATAATGAGTTTCTTTGTTAGTGACTTTGGCTAGGATCATTAAATAACAGAAATAAATCTTTTATGTAATTTTGTTAGTATTTTTCTTTCAAACAAAATACAAAAATAGCTAAGACGTTAAAAAAAAAAACAAAACAAAAAAACTATCCATGGAGGGCTTATGGGCTATTCCACTGTAGGTATAACGATGGTGTAATATAAAACTTGATTTGTATGTCAAATAAAAAGAATAGACCATGATGATCCATAAATGTGTCTTTCCAGTTTAGTTAGTCCTATATCTGTGAATTAAAATTCCTCCCCAAATTAAGATACCACTTAGTAATAATGCAATTAGCCAGAAGGCCACCATCAAAAATAGCTGTAAAAGTATCTCTCAGATTTAACTAATCATTTTCACAGTCTGGCTAATGAACAAAAATTGAAACTATACTTATTTATCCCATAACTACTGGGCAATAACTATTCAGTCCATGAAAGTAAAAACTGGGAATAATCTGAAATTTTTAGATGTCGTAGATCCCTAAAAACAAATCAGGTAAATTAACCTTTGCGGGAGTTTCAACAAGTGAGGTCCAGTCCTCTCTTTCTGACTGGAAACAAATTTGGTGATGCAAGGGAAAGTGGCTTCATCAAAGATATGAATGAAAAAAAAAATCCTACTATTTGATCTATAACAGTCATGTATTAGAAATACTGATAAAAATTTTTACCTTTCCCCTGAATATTGGCAGGTTGACACAGTTATAAGTGATCTTTGAGCTGTAGGTCCATGCAAGGTAAGACAATATCTGGACATAGACTAGTGAGATAAAATTCTTTTGCTTTGGGAAATGCACTTGTGAGATATCTGATAGATTACATATGGTTTGCTGTTGAGTTTTTTTTTTTTTGAAGTGTTTGAGAACAATTTTATTTTATTATTTTTCCAGTTTGATTTTTTAAATTGTTTTCATTTTAATTCCAGTATAGTTAACATAGTGTAATATTGATTTCAGGTGTACAATATAGTGATTCAACAATTCCATACAACACCCGGGGCTCATCACAAAAAGTGCCTTCCTTCATCCCCATCACCTTTTTCACCCATTCGCCCACCCCCCTCCCCTCTGGTAACCTTCAGTCTGTTCTCTACAGTTAAGAGTCTGTGTCTTGGTTTGCCTCTGTCTTTTTTTTCTCCCTTTCCTTGTTTGTTTTGTTTCTTAAATTGCACATATGAGTGAAATATATGGTTTTTGTCTTTCTCTGACTGACTTAGATTACATATGGTTTTAAGAGTTGCTCCGATGCGTACTTAAGGCCACATAAAATTCTGATATTCAAAACATACTGATAGTTATATTGACCCAAATAGGCAAAGCAGTCAATAGTCAATAGTTTATGGCAGTAATGCCTCAAATCACTTTAATCAAAATTATATATGGGGCGCCTGAGTGGCTCAGTTGGTTAAGCATCTAACTCTTGATTTCGGCACAGATCATGGTGTCAGAGTGGTAAGATCAAGCCCCGAGACGAGCTCCATGCTGGGCATGGAGCCTGCTTGACTCTCTCTCTCCATCTCCCTCTGCCCCCCTCCACACACACACACATGCTCTCTCTCTCTCTTTCTTAAAAAAAAAAAAAGTATATAAAATGTTCCCCCATAGCATTTTCTATACACCTTCAGAGAATCTGCTGCCCTCAGTTTTCTTATTGAAGTGGGGAAGGCCGACTTCTTGTTGATTTTATTTTAAGGTCTCTTTTTATTACCAAAACATTCCCTTCTATGGGGCACGGGTGGGTGGGTGTGGGGGAATGTGTCAAAATAGAGGTAGTACAAAAAAAAATTTACAAAGGAACAAGAGGCCATATTAAGCACGTATTGAAAGAAAATCTTTCTGGAAAGGCTATCAAAAGGTCACATGGAAAAGTAGTCCGGGGAAGAGAGAGGCATCAATCATACCTAAATAAGGAGTCAGTGTGACGAACAGCTCAAGGTATTTCGACAAAAGAAAGATAAAATAAACAAACCAAGGTGTCCCAGGGGAGCGGAACAAAGTAATCACTCATAAATCATTTTGAAGGAAATAAATGGGGGGATTTTCTAAAGGAGAAATTGCAACAGGAGAAGTAAACTGCCGTAATGTGTTACACCTCTTCATTCTAACGGAACAAATGCTAAGTTCTGCTTCAGAAGAGAAGCACTGGGATGAGCACTGGAAGACGAAGAAGAGGCAGAGGGAGACAATGTACAGTCGGGGGAGAAAGGGTTTCGTCAGGATGAGGTGGCCTGAGTCAACCCCGCAGAAGCCCTCCTTGAAAGGGTTGGGGCCACATGGTGGGTGGCCAGTACAGCGGGACACGCAAGCAGAAGCATATGAGACCCCGAATCAAAGGAAAAACAAACAAGCAAAGGTCTACACCTACCCCGCGAACTGACCATTTTGAGGTTGATTTCCATTTTCAACTTCAAGATCCAGTTATAAAGCGGTTAATTAAATAGCTTCGCAGTTGCCCTAATTCCGCTGATCTGGCTTCATGGCTTTTCTAGTGGGATAGCCTCAGACATCCAACCTGAGGTACCCCAATTCTTTTGGTCCTCTGACCCATTCATCAGTACCACAGTCCAGTCAGCCAACAGAACAATCTCCCCAAGCTGGCCTCGGACCCCCAGAACCAACCCAAATAGATTTTGTCCCTTCGGGAGCTCTGGGAGGGAGCTCCATTCTTCTTGGCGTGAGCCCACATGTCAGTGCAGAGAGGTTTGTCTCTGGGCCCTTCCCTCTCCAGAGATACACCTCTGATCTCAGGGGGTAGGGTGGGAAGTCTGGGAATTCTGGGGGAAGCTGTGTTCCCCACAGACTTTTAAATACACCCTTCTGTCCTGGGTCCTCCTTGGCTGCATCTGCCTCTGGAGCTTCTCCAGAACTCCTGCTCCCCTTTCTTTGGCATCCCCATTGGTGGGCATCCTCCAGCCTGTGACATCAGCCCCACTTCTTGTTTCTGCCTCATTGCCTTTTGAATGTTTTACATTAGAAATCAAAAGTTATTAGGAAAGCAAAGATTAAAATGAAAGTCAATAAAATTTTGGTTATTCTTTCATGTATTCATGCTGCAAGTGTATATGGATTGTGCACCATGCCTTAGGCCCTGGGGTGCAATGAAAACAATGAACAGGTGAACATGGTCATTGTACACCCTGAACTTACAGGTAAGTGGGGGATACAGACAAAAAAGAAGCAATTGCACTCCGTGGTGGTAAAACTCATGATGAGGAAGTATAGGATGTTATGTTATCCATAGGAGGTACTGAATCCAACATTGATGGAGGGTAGGGTGGCCAGAGAGACTTCTGGAGTCCTTTCTATGCAGAGATCTGATGTTAAAGAGATTACTGCTTGTGCTCTCTCTCTCTCTGACAAATAAATAAATCTTAAAAAAAAGAACTTTTACAACTCAACAACAAAAAGACAAACAACCCAATTTAAAAATAAGCACAGGATTTGAATAGACAGTTCTCCAAAGAAGATATACAAATAGCTAACAAGTACATGAAACAATGTTCAATATCATTGGTCATGAAGGAAATGAGAATCAAAATCACAATGAACTATTACTTCACACCCACTAGGATGCCTATAACTTAAAAAAATGGAAAATAACAAGTGTTAGTGAGAAGACAGAGAAGTTAGAACTCTTGTTCATTGCTGGTAGGAATGTAAGATGGTTCAGCTGCCATGAGAAATAGCTTGACAGTTCCTCAAAAGGTTAAATAGAATTACCATATGACTCAGCAATTCTACTCTCAGGTATATACCCCAAATAACCGACAACAGGTACTCAAACAAGTAATTGTGCACAAATGTTCAGAGCAACACTATTACAATAGCCAAAAGGTAGAAACAATCCAAATATTTGTCAATGGATAAATGAATAAACAAATTGTGATGCATATACACACAATAGAATATCATTAAGCCATACAAAAGAATGAAGGACTGATACACGCTCCAAGACGGCTGACCCTGGAAAACATTGTCCTAAGTGGTTGCTGGTTGCTGAGGCTGGGGGAGCGGGAAATGGACAGCAGCTGCTCAATGAGTACGGGAGTTTATCTTGGGGTGACAGAAATGCTTTACAACTAGATAGAGGGTGTGGTTGCACAGCATTAGAGATATACTACGATATACTACGTGACAATGAAGTTTTCACTTTAAGATGGTCAATTTTGTTACGTGAATTTTACCTCAATTAAAAAAAATTCCATGTATCTTTTCTAAGGATGATACTGGAAGATTTGCTCCAATAAAATGAAGAAGTAATTAAAAAAGGAGGAAGATATGGGGTCCAGAAAACAGGGGATCAAATCAAAGAGGCAAAGGGAGCTACTGGATGACAAGATATAGAGATTACAGGACAAGTGTGCAGCAGGCCCCATGCCACCAGTCCAGGTGGGAGCAAGATAGAAGGTCCAGAGAAGAGATCTCTAGGAAGAGAAAATCGCTAGACTGCCTGATGGATTCGGGCGTATACAAGAAAGATTTGTAAAATTCGTAGAGAATTTAGAGTGGAATTAGTGAAAATACATAAAAAGCTTACCAAAAAACAATTATTAATTCTAGGGAGAAACATAAAAGTATTCTACATGACCCAGTTATAAATAGCATTTTCCTAGTCATTAAGGACAGGAACATTGAAGATTTATATAACCAAAATTACAATATAATTATATAATTACATTGGGAGTATATGGGAAAAAGAGACACGTGCACGTGTGTGTATGCGCGTGTGGTGTGTTGTGATGTTGATAAGTGAGTTAAAGGGAGTTAAATCCTAATGTTGCAAAGTGGGAAGTCAATAGATAATGATTAAAACTGAAAAAAATCTAGAAGTACCAGGATTGGAATGTTATTTAGAGATTTGAAGGTAAATGCCCATAGAATCAGTTTAAGGAGTTCAAAGGGGTTTCCTTTGGGAAGAGGGGAATATAGGCATTTTTTTTCAGAACTTTTTGACTCTCTAAACTATCTGCATATATAAAAGTTGAGTTTTTAAAAACTAAATAAAAAGAAAAATTTTCATGCCAAAATAGATTGGTTGGGTACACACTGCATCCTGACAGCACTGTGGGGCTTGGGCTGGGGACAAGAGGAGACCTGAGCCCAGGGCCCAGGGATGGGGTAGGAGAATGGAGAGGATCTCATCTTTTGCTTTTTTAAATAATGTTTAAAGGATGAAATGTTCACAATTGTTCATTCTAGATTGTGGGAAAGTCAGTAAATTGCTTTGGTATTTGTTTAATCTGTACTCTTCTGTATGGTTAACATTTCTTAAATTAACATATTATAATGCACTCTGTAATTAGCTACACAATTGAGGATGAAGAGCCAGCTTCAGTGCAGTTTACATACAGGACAGCTGAGTTACTAGTTTAAAATGAATGGTCTTTGGGCGCCTGGGTGGCTCAGATGGTTAAGTGGCTGCCTTCAGCTCAGGTCATGATCCCAGGGTCCTGGGATCGAGCCCCGCATTGGGCTCCCCGCTCTGCGGGGAGCCTGCTTCTCCCTCTCCCTCTACTGTTCCCCTTGCTTGGGCTCTCTCGCTCTCTCTATCAAATAAATAAATACAATCTTTAAAATGAATGGTCTTTTAAAAAAATATCTGCAGAATTAATAGAAATTGTGTATCCCGATCATGGCATGCATAATAAAGACCCCTGGGGCTCTGTCTTAGTTCTCCCGACAATGCCCAGAGGCTGCGGTGTTCTCTAAGGTGGTGCATTTTCGGGGCATGTTGATAAGGGACATGGGAGATCTACAGCCCCTGGGGGATGCTTGGTCTGGGAGCTGCATGCAGATGTCTGGAAGACTGTCATCTACAAGACAGAGTGAGGGATGACTGGCCCAGCCGAAGCGGTCCTTATCACTGAAACATTTTTTGATCACCTTCTATGAGTAGGACGCTGTGACTGCATTAAATTTCCACTTTCCTAACTGCAATTTTTTACACTTGTTTTCTACTTTTGTACGAAAGACAAATAACAAAGAATACCAGTAATCTGTTCAAAAGAGCTATTTCCAAGGTATGACATAGAGGGTATTTGGATTCGGTCTTCTGCATTTATCTGCATTTTAATTACTGATTGCTGATAAGGGCAACTTAATTCTTGATCACCAGTATAGATGATTGCTTTCACCGTTTTAGTGTGTTTATGTAATCACAAAAACGTGCAATGTTTTTGTTCTTGTTGCTTATTTCACAGATCTATATAGTCCACTTTTTTTCATTTAAAAAGGGTTTAGTGATGGGCAGTAAAAGTATAAACTTAGTACAATGGACCTTTTCATAAAAAGATATCTGTGTACTTATACACACATACACATGTATATCAAATGGGTCAAATTACTAGATAGAATAAAATTTTTAGGAATTGGAATGTTTTCTGGTTTAAAGTATTAGAGTCTTTATTTTAGAGTATTAATTCTTAGAGTATTAGTTTTTACTCTACATATTATATTAATTTATTGAAGCTTAAACTTCAGAATAGTGGGGGATAAATGTTAAACTGATAGAAGTCAAAAGGTTTCTCCTTTATTCCCTCTTCTGTAAACGAGGAGAGAGAGATTTAAAGAGAAAATAGTAAGCCCCCCCCCCATATAACCATGAAGTAACCAGCTCACAATTCTGAAAATCACTTAGAAAAAAATCGTCTCATCTGTAGTTCTACAGAACATGAAGCAGACAGAGCATATAAATACCCATATTTAATTAAGGGTACATAAATCCCTTTTACCTGGGATCAATATGCCCCTATGGTAAGCTACTTCTTTCCTTTTACTCAGATTCAATAACAAAAATTGTTTTTGCATAGCTTTTCAGGAATACAGCTTTCCCACAAAACAAGGTATATATGTAGAAGGACGATAACCGAGTCACATCGGGCATGTTAAGGAGACAGAACTGGCTTTTCTGGTGTTTGAATTTCTGTGGCCAAAAATACAGGTGCTAACTCCCTGACCCCTTCTTCCTAACTCAGCCTGCTCCAGTCTCCGCACACGCCTTCACCGCAAGGACATCAAAGCAGAGAAAGGCAGAGCGCTGCCCTCCCGCAAACACCTGCTAGGCTCGCCGTCTCTCAGCGCAAGCTTCCGTGTCTAGAGCATCAAGGCTCTGCATCGACACACGTGCAAAGTGAAAATCCCACTCCCTCGCTGGGAACTGCACTCCTCTTGCACACGGAGGGTGCACACACCCACCCTGTGCGGTCAGACCCTGGGCCAGCTCTCGGACTGCGCGGGGGCGGGGCGGGGGGAGGGCCGGAGGGCCGGGCCGGCGATGCCCAGAACACCCCAGCCCCGCAGCCGGGCGGAGGGCTCCTACCTGGGCTCCCCGCCCGCGCATCCTCGGGGACAAGGGCTCCCGCCGCCGCCGCGTGACTTCGCCGGAATGCTGGCAGCTGCGCCCCGGCCCGCTTCCCCGGTCCTGGCAGGGGCTTCCGCCTTGATCCCCGGCACGAACCGTCCACAGGAACGACCCCGGGCCCGCACCAGCCACCCCCCCACCCCCCCACCGCGGGGTCTGCAGCCTCAGAAGGGAATTAACCCATCTGCTGGCGGAGTCACTGGGCATAAAACCTGCGACAGGTTTGGTGACCTGGAGACTCGGCCCTGGGAGGCGCGACGCTCAGCCTCCGCGGCAGGAAACGGTGGGGTCTGCTGCCCCCTGCCGGCCCTCGTCGGTGCGCGCTTTTGCGGAATTTGCTCAGCAGCGTTCCAGAAAGCAGAGCGCTTCCAAGGCGCGCGGAGAGTGAAGGCGGGCTGCGCTTCTGGGGGTTGGAGCGAAGTCTCCAGGCGGCAGAGCTGTGGCCCCAGGCGCCGGGGGCGCCCAGGGGGAGCAAGGGTCCGTGCTGCGTCTCTGGAAATTCCAAGCTCTAGCGGGAAGCCGACTTTCCACATGGGGCATGCAACATAATATACTTTACCTCCTATGGTTTACCGGCTCTCCCGGCGAGCAAGCCTCTGCAAAATCAGGCTTACAAAGTTTTCTTAGGAAAAGAAAATATAGGCTGATTCCTTGCCTAGTAGTCGTTGGCCGCATCGAACTGATGATGGCCCTTAAAGGCATTTATGGAGATGAGCAATCAATAAGGAAGGAGATGGAAAAAGGCACGTTTCATTCAACTGATCAGGTTTTCACTTGAGCACCAACACGCCCTCTGTAGGTTTGGGGATATAAAATAGAAATAAAATGAGCAGCGTGTGTCCTCCAGGAGTTAAACTTGGCCTGGGGATGTTCATCCTAAAAACGGAAAGCAAACCGAACTCTGCACAACCAAGTGGCAAAGTCAATACAAGAAACTGAAATGTGCCGACCCAGGGAGACAGTCCCCCGGCGGTGGCCCAAGAGTAAGTCGGTCTAGGCAGCATGCTTTAGGCAGTGGACCCTGGTTCGGATTCTGCTTTGTCTACCAGTCCTTGGCTTTGCCTCATGGCTAGGCCTTCCGGGATGGTCACAGAATTCAGCAAATGCAGTAGGGGCTCCATAAATGCTTATTCTGGGCGCTGTGCTCGATGGCTGTGTGATGATGAGCCGCTGGAGGCTTTCTGCGGCGGTGAGGCGGAAGGGTCTGGCTACGGCATTCAAGGCCCTGTCAGTCCCTGCCCCATCCAGCCTCACTAGCGGTGTGACACCGGACCGCTTGGGAACCTCTCCTCATTTCTTTGTCAGCAAAATGCAAATGATAATAACAGTCCCTCCTTCTTAGGATCAGAATGAAGAGTAAATGAAATACCGTTTGCAGAGTGTTTAGGACAGAGCCAGGACTCGGTGTTGTTAGTATCCTTGTTGTTACCACTGCTGTTCCTTCTTCCCCCAAATACATTGTGATGCAGGAATTAAAAGCAGTCACTTGAGACCCACATACTTGGGTGGGAACCTGGCTCTGCCTATTTCCACCGGCCTAAGGCTGGGCAAGTGAGTTTCAATGCCCTGATCTGCAAAATGGCAATAATTATAATAGAGAAGAATATGGGAATCATTTCATGATGTGGGGTCATACTGTATTTAATTCACAGAGTTGTTTGTGCCCAGTGCGGAGTGGACAAGTCTGCAGTAAGTGGTAGCTACTAGTAAAATAAATGTTTTTAAAGGATATGTTTAGACCACCCGCCAATGCTTCATTGTCCCCTGAGGTAATATTAACCTCTTTGTCTTATTTCACTTTTCCAGCTATTCGCTTAGCAGAAGGTTAATTGTTAGCAAACTGCCAGTGTCCGAACTCTGTGATAGGAAGGTCGGCGACTGTCTATAACACTTTGTCTGCGTCCTCAGTCATTTCTGAGGAAGGGTCTCAAGGACTATCAGTGGTGATCACTGTGGATTATGGCCTGGACAGGCGGAAAGGCTTCTCAGAGAAACCAAATGCAAGAACCTTTTAGCACTTAGAGCTATTCAGATATGGCACTTGGCCTTGTAAAATTGGTCAAATGAAACTCAACAGTGTTTGCAATCATCTGGCACTCCTTGGTGACAGGGAAGGATTCTGGAAGGAACTGGGCTAGAGACGCCTGATGGGAGGACTGCCGTGAGATACTGGGTAGCGATCCCTTATGTATATATATCCTTTCAAGACAATATCCATACAAGTTACTGAATTGGAATGCCAACGTAGCAGATTTCTTTTTCTCTCTGGCCACCCTTAGGGACTCAGGAAGCCAGGTTGGAGTGACTCAGAAAAGGGTTAAAAATCCAGGGAACTACTTTTTGATGCACGCTCTAAGACTAAGCACCAGAGAAACTATTCTTTTATGAAGGTCAGATGAGCCTACAAAGGGAAGGACCCTAATTCCTTTTCTCCACACATGATAACCTTTTCTTTTTCGAGGAACCCAGAACTCCCCACGTTCGTAGCGTGCCCTACCTTAAGTCACGGCCCTGAGGTGGAAACTCACGGTATTTAGCAAACACCCTCCCCAGTCATCTGACCCCAATCTAATTCTCCACCTTATCGTCCCTCCCGCCAGGGCTTGCTGTGCAGATGCCTTCAAGGGCCAGGCCGAGAAACGAGTCCTGAGGAGAGCCAAAGACAACATAGTCATTAGCAAACTAAATCATTGTCACTCCTGCCAACCACACAAAACCAAATTTACTGTCACTTTCCTCTGAGCTGCTTCCACTCCCCCAACCCAGATTCAATCAGAGCAGCTCAGGCAGGCCCAGGAGACGTTTCCAGCAGGGATGAAGGTGCTGGAAACCAGATAACTGACCTGCCCACTGGGCTAGGGCACCCATGAGGATGTGATCCAAAGAAGCGATGCCACATCCTCCTGAGAGGTGCGAGGGGTCGCAGTCTCCAGAGTCCAGACCACATCTCTGGGCGGCCAGCCCTGGGGTTCCTCTCCGCGAACCTCCTCATGGACTGACTGGCTCAAGACTTCTGACCTCCTCTCATCTCCTGCCTCGGCCTGCCCCTGCATGCTCCTTCTCCTCTGGGAAGGAACTAGGACCCTGAAGGGGCTCACTCTGCTTCCTGTGGTGGAGACAGCAAACTCCCCGCCACCAGGTCACGATTCTCCCTCTGCTGGCGCTTGGCTCCCAGCCTCTTCTGGTACTTCCAGTCAGCGCCCTCTGCTCTGGCCTCCTCATTACCCACGTGCTCTCCCGTCAGCCCTGCAATGAGGCCTTCGCCCCACGGCTCCCTCCAGCTCCCACGCTGCATCTTCCCCCACAATTCATCATGGCCCTGGTTCCTGAAAGAGCTGTCTGCAGGTCGTTTCCATTTTATCTGCCACCAGCGCTTCAGCTGTGGCCTAGCTTCTGCTCCCACCACTCTGATGACCCCCTCGTTGCTAAGCTCAATGAACATTTTTCAGTCCTTATCCTTATAAAGGGACATTTAGGTTGGGTAGGAATTGGAGCTCCCACAGCACTAAGGAAGAGAATTTGGGTGTCCTCCAAAGGATTTACAACTGGGACTTGAATACAAATGGGGAGCCGGGAGACCCTCCTACCCTGTCCTCACTTCCTTCCCTGTCCTCACCGATTGACCTGGGGACAGAGGAGCTCCCTGAGAGAAAAATACTGGGACAGCCACACTCTAATGCCTGTTGAAGTTTAAGGATATAAAGGGGTGACCAATTTGTGGGAAATCACTCAGGCTGCCTGAGAGAGAATGTACCATAAAGGGGGAAAGGACCTTATACCAGAGGTCTACCCCAACACCATGATGTCAGGTTGGAGGGACTTTTGACAAGACAGAATCAGGGGCTAATGCCAGAAGCCCATTCCAACCCTGAACAGTGCCAAAAAGCACATACTTCAGTATGCTTTGCGAAAGGATTTCATGTTTATGATAATTAAAGATTGCAACACTTTGGATCCCCCAAGAAACTCTGTGTTGTTATAACCCTGACTTAATGTAATGCGTGTGGGGTGTTCTCTTCTTAATGAGCAAAAGCCTCCCTTTCTGTGTGCAATGACAGATTGGAACTTCTTCCCTGTGGGTCACTCACAGTAAACAAGCCCCTTTACCTAACAAAGACACAATGATATTGGGTGTTTTGACATCACTTAGCAGGGGGTGGGTGAGGACAAAGCCCTAGCTCTATCTTCAGTAGAAGCAGATGTGCCTGAAGCTATTTGGGCAAACTGTAAGAATTTGATCTGTGTCTAGGTGGGAGAGGGAAGAGTTTTAGCAAAGCACTTTTGATAAGCTATAGAAAGAGCTAAATTAGGCAGCACAAGTAAATAGATCCAGATTGACAATGAAACCAACAAAGCTCAAGCTGCAGGGTCCCATACTTCTGTGCGCCCCTGCAGCAAACCGTGTTTTCCAAGATGGCGGCAACAGGACTGCCCATCACATACGCTCTTCTTACAGTGTGAGGTGGACACTTTTCCCATTGACAGGTAGGGTCTATGTGTTCCCCCCTTGAGTCTGGGCAGGCCTGTGACCATGATGGTGGTGACGCATGTGACTTTCCAAGCTAGGTCCCAAAGGAGATAAAACTTCTGCCTGATTCTTTTGGAACCCAGCTGCCACACAGCCGGGAAGCCCAGGATACATGGAGAAGCTACAGGTGCTCTGGCCCGTAGTCCCAGCTAAGGTCCCAGTGACAGGCAGGATGCACTAGAAGACAGGGGAGTGAGGACACCGTTGAGATGGCCCTAGCCACCATCTGACTGCAATGTTGGGGCGACCCCAAGTGAGAGGACCCCCTGGCTGAGCCCAGTCAACTTACATAACTATAAGAGATGATAAAATAATTGCTGTTATTGTCAGTTGCCATGCTTGGGGGTGATTCATTCCACAGCAATAAATAATTTTAGCAGGCCCCTAGAAGGCTCTGGAAGGGCCCTAGCAATGTATTCATGTGATCATATGCTTTTGTAAAATTCGCAAAAGTAAGCTATTTTAGCCACAATTGGTTAAAATTTCTATCTCTTTCCACCCTAACTTCCCCTCTGTCTCTTCAAGTTAAATGGCATTAGAGTGGCTGTGGGCATTTTGGGGATTCAGCTAAGACAAACTTAGTTGGGGTTTATTTAACTTGGGCTCAGTGTGGTGTATTTGTGTGCTACGGAGTCCCTTCTGTGTATGTTGGTACTGGCTGTCCCAGTGTAAATAGCTTCCAGAATATTCCAAACAACCACTGTGCTGGTTTGGTGGTGCAACAGGAATGTGCAGGACGTGGATTGTATCAGGACAATGTGCTATATGATATGCAGATGTGAAATGCAAAACTAGAAGAGCGTCTGTGGGAATTGTTCCAAATCTTACAGCTCATACCTAAAAATAGTTCAACAGAGGCTTTCCTAAATTTGACTGTCATCCTGAAAATTTATCTTTTATTATTAATAATAAGCTATGGAAGCTGAAACTTTTACAGTCTATCAATAATAAAATGTAAGGGAAAGAATGAATTATTTTTTTATTCTGTCATAGAATCTGATGTTCTAAAACCATTACTGTGTCAGGATTCAATCAAAAAATACACAGGGAAAGAGTATTACAGAGGGGGCTCATGAATTTGATAAAAATATGCCGTTTTCCTGGGTTTCTTACCTATCTGGTGGCAGCAGTGGACAGAGTGAACTTTGTGGGGGGCCGGACCGTGAGCTCAGCACAGTTGGCCACTCCCACCTTTAGAAGCCCTCCCTTCCCTTGGCTTCTCGGAACCTCCGGTCGGTTCTCTCCAGCTAACCGGTCCCGGTTACCTGGAGAGACGTCTCTATCTCTGGGTACTCGCGCGGTTCAGGCGTCTGTCCAGGCCCGCTTTCATCTTTCAGGGCGCTCTCACCCCGCTCCCCTCACGTCAATGCCATGCATCTGCTGCAACCCCAGATCTTACATCCCCAGCCCAGCGCTTTCCCGCCTCCTTCTGACTCACGCGTTGTTGTCATGCAAATGAGGCCATAGCCAACAGTCAAGTGGTGGGCGTGGCTGTCTGTCAATGTCACATTATTTACAAAAACGCGGGGTACAGTGTGACAATGCCTGCTCTCGACCCAAATACCCAGTTACTTATGGAAATTTCCCCTTGGACTTTCGCAAGTTCCCAAATGCAACATGTCTGCGAACAAACTCGTCTCACTCCCCGCTCCGAGTGCCTACTCAATGAATGACACTGCTGTCTACCAGATGCCCAGCACAGAAATGCGGGCACCAGCCGTGATTTCATACCCAGACTCAGTCAGTCAGTCACAAAATCCCTTCCATTCTGCTTTCTAATTATCTCCCTAATCCAGTCGCTTTTCTCTTTCTCCGCTGCCTTCTTTCAGACCCCTCTGTCCCCCCACTCGGACCCCCGTGCTTCTTACAATCCTCTGCCACGGTGCACGCAGGAGGGTGCCATTCTTCCAATCTAAAACCCTACAGTGGTCCCTGCTGTCTGTCGGCTACGGAACCCCTTGTGCAGTGTAAGAGGCCAGCAGGATTGGACCCCCCTCAACTAGCCACCAGTTCCCCCTTCCAGCCTAAATTATTTTCAGCTGCCTGGACCTCTTGCCTCTGGGACTTGGCACATTCATTCCTTCTCGCCGCTTCTCATCCCTCCTACTTGTCCTCCAGGTCACTCCCTCTGGGAAGTGTGAGCTCACACTTCAAGACGAGGCGAGGTGTCGCTCTGCCTGCTCCAGGGAAACTGGACCTCAGCAGGTCTGAGCACCCACCACACTACTCTACGATCCAACTTACAGATGCACATTGGCCCCGTGTCCATTAGGTGGACAACTCCCTGAGAGCAGGGCTCCTGTCTTATTCCCTCGTTTGCCCTGCTCTCAGCAACTGCAGACACTGGAAAGGCTTTACCCAGGAGGATTGCACAGAGCAACGTTCCCTTTCGTTGAAACCCCAGCCCTCCACCCCAACTTCATGCTTCACTCAGGGACCTTCCCATGCCTCGCCTCCACTGGACTGTGGAGTTGGTGGGGCTGAGTGGGAGGTGAGGGAGGCGTCATTATGTGGGGTCCATTCTGTTTGGGTGGTGTTTTACCTGTGTGCAGAGGTAGTGGCTGTCCCTTGAGCACCTGGGAGGCTAGACTCCTCCAGCCTCTGCATTCCAAACCCACATGCAGGGCTGCTTCAGCCAGGTAGCTCAGCCAGGCCTTAATAATTGTCTGGCCTTGGAGGAGGGGGCCTCTCCCATCCCACTTCCACTTCCCCTGCTCTCACAGAAATCAGCCAAAGATTGAGTTCTGTACTCTTATTTAGAACTCTATACCTTTAGATTCTCCCTGGACAAATTTCTGTACTTCGAGAGTTCTTTTTAATATTATGGAAGCATTTACATCATCCTGAGTCCTCTTAAATATATACATATATATATCCAAATATGTACACGTATATCCAAATATATACATACATACCCAAATATGTATGCACGGGTATCCAAATATGTACACATATAGCCAAATATATAAACGTACATACAAATATATACATATGTATACAAATATATCAACATATATACTAATATATATGTATATGCATAAATAGATATTTTTACTTTTTATTTTGAAATGATTATAAACAATAAGAAGTTACAAAAGTAATGCTAAGAGGTTTGGTATCCCCATTACCCAGCACCCAGCTCCTCCAAAGGTAAGAACTTAACATAGCCAAAGTTCATTATCAATACCAGGAAACTGCTGTTGGTATAGTGTAATGAACTAGTCCACAGACCTAGCTCAGATTTCACCAGTTTTTATATATACTTATTTTTTCTTAAAATATTTTAGTGTTTTCTACAGGTCCTGTTCCTTTCAAGTACTATGAAAAAAAAGACTTTTATGAGGATTAGGTTAAACAATAATGAATTTTAAGGATAGAAAGACGATCTGGTTTCTCTCTTTGTTTGATCTGTAGTGAATCTGGACCTCAGAGCAGAAAGGACGCTTGCCTAAATCTCTGGAGAATCCTAGTGCTGACTCAGTGGGGGCTGGTAAATTATCTGAGAGTGACTATCTTCTTCTCTGTTAATATTTTCTTAAGCAGATAACAAATCTAATGAGGAGGTATCCAATAAAGACTAATTTGTTTTTCAAAAATGAATAAGCATCTTGATTTCCGCAAGCACAATTCAATTAAGAAAATATCACCTTGCTGAACACTGAATTAGTGAGGTCTTACTTAGACAGTACGCCCGGACAGGTTACATTTTAACCCCTGTGCTAACTGAGTAGCCCTGCTATCTCTTTACGGGAGCTGAGAGCTGATAAGTAGCTCATTCCATAGTCCCAGAGACTAAGGAACAAAGGCTAACAAATTTGAAAGAAAAGGTCGGATACAGAAATGAAAACCACCTTCAGATTAATGAGGACAATGTTTCCGAGCTGATATGCCCTAATAAATTAACACAGTAAAAGCAGTTTGCAAATTGACCTCAAGGGCAAGGAAAAACTTGCTTAGAATCCTTGCAACCATGAAGGTAGACTTTGTTTGAACCCTTAATGGATTCATTAATTTTTGACTAGTTTCATTTTGAAATACATGGTCTTATTGGGGATACTCAGCGATGGTCATGGTAAAAGGCATGAGCTGTCTTAGAATGACTGGTCCTGGAGGGGAAATTCTGGGCTGGGACGAACTCTGCTGGGGTTGGAGGAAGGGGGACAGTCAGTAGGGAAAAGTGACAGATGCAAATGTTAGGCCAGCAACATAAAGTTCACGCATTGTGAAAGCATGTCGCCTGGAAAGTTGTAACCTGATCACAGCTTCTTCAGACAAGGTGGGTGCAGGTGGCATGGAGCGGGGGATCTCTGCCTCACTCTCCTGGTGAGGTGGACCTCCCGGGGTGTTCATAACTTACCTCTAAGGGACTTGAGTGGATCCACTTGAGTGGATCTCGGCTGCAGGCCCCCACACTGGGCAGAGCTGAGGAAATTAGATTTATCTTCCATCTTACTTTGATGTCCTTGTGTTGGCAACAAGTGCAGCAGAAATCTTCACAAATCTTAGATGCAGAAATTTCCTGGACTTCCTTTAGGTAGAGACTGTGATATGTACCTTTTATATAAACTTAAAGGAATCCAACACACAGTAGGTGGTGGGTAAATACTTAATGAATTGAACTCAATAAGAATACACATCTCAGAAGTTATTCAACTTGCTAATAGTGTGCGGAGATGATCTCTCTTTCTTTCTTTCCTCAGGTTTTGCCACTCTTTCAAGTGGAAAATGACTTACTTTGAATTAATTATCCTTACAACTTTGCACAAAACCACTTCCCAACACCCTTCTACGGTGCCAGGGTGGGATTCCTATGAACTATCTAGAATAGTCCATTGCTTCAGGCCTACCCTGTGCCTCTGGAGCTAAATCATGGAGGGCCGCGCCATAATGGAAGTCTTTATGCCCCCACTCCAGCATACACCTGTGTGATCCATTCCTCTGCTCTTCCCTTACACACTACAGTATCTGATGGCACAATCGCCAAATTCGGCTTCATGTCTATCTGTGCTCTCATGGTACTGATATATTATGAAGGTGGTGAAGAACGTATCGTCAAAAGACCATAGCAGGGCAACTTGATTTACAAGATAACATTTGTAGAATCAAATCGTTCTAAAAGCTTCCAGAAGGAAAGGGGGCAAAAGGCATACCGCCACCACCCAAATAAAAAAATAAAACAGGAAAAGGAACATTACATGGATGTAGAATTTCTGAGCACATTGTTCCTGAGATGCTTCATCCACGAGGCAGGACTAAAATATTTTCATTTTCTTTCTCCTTCCTTTCTTTCTTTCTTTCTTTCTTTCTTTCTT